>NW_015170275.1:564124-599081 GCF_001447785.1 Gekko japonicus | reverse complement strand
GCCCTGCCCATCCCTCGCCCTCCCAAGCTGGCGCCCAGCCACAGAACAGGGCATTGCTGCTGGACTCCCCCAGCTCTCCTCAGGGGCTCTTTAAAAAGTTGTGGCTGGGGAGGCTGTTCTTGTCACAGCTGCATGCTGCAGGGGCGGGGGGGCGGGGCGAAACGCTCCGGTCATTCTGGCTTCCCCAGCTCTGGTTAGGGGCTCTTTTCAGGGTGAGCTGCAAACACCGTGAAGGGGGGGGGACTGCTAAGCTGCTCTCCCTGCCTTTTTCAGGCTCTGCGCCGGAGCCCCGCGCCTGAAAAACGGCCTGCAGAGCCGGCCCCACCCTCCCCTCCTTTCAATTTCGGCCCCATTATATCCTATGGTCCATTGAAGTCAATGGCGAAAACATAGGGTATATTCTGGGGGCTGGAGAGGAGGCAGTTTGAGGGAGAGGCTCCAGAATCGCAGGGCAGCTGCTGGAGCCTCTCCCCAAGATACCAACTAAGTTTGAAGAACATTGGACCAGGGGATCCAATTCTACGGCCCCCCAAACAGGTTGCCCCTATCCCCTCCATTGTTCTCTATGGCGGGAAAAAAGTTACTTTTTCCCCACCATAGAGAACAATGGAGGGGATAGGGGCAACCTGTTTGGGGGGCCGTAGAATTGGATCCCCTGGTCCAATGTTCTTCAAACTTAGTTGGTATCTTGGGGAGAGGCTCCAGCAGCTGCCCTGCGATTCTGGAGCCTCTCCCTCAAACTGCCTCCTCTCCAGCCCCCAGAATATACCCTATGTTTTCGCCATTGACTTCAATGGCCCATAGGGTATAATGGGGCCGAAATTGACATTCGGCTGGCCCTTTTTCAGGCCCGGAGTTCTAGCGCAGAGCCTGAAAAGGGAGGGGAGGGTGGGGGGGCCACTCTGCAGGCCGTTTTTCAGGCCCAGAGCCGGAAAAAGGCGGGGAGGGCAGCTCAGCAGTCCCCCCCCCCCCATGGTGGTTGCACCTGCTGCTGAAAGCGGTGGTGGCGGGGGCCATAACTTTTTAAAGAGCCCCTAAGGACAGCTGGGAGAGCCAGAATGACCTCTCGTGCGAGAGGTGGAATTTGCCCCTACAAGTCCAAGGCCACCACCCCGGGGCTCAGGGAGGCATGAGAACGTTTTGCCTCGCCCTGCCCCCCGTGCGGGCATCGCAGCTGCCTCCAAGAACAGCGACGGCAGCCATAACTTTTTAAAGAGCCCCTAAGGACAGCTGGGAGAGCCAGAATGACCTCTCGTGCGAGAGGTGGAATTTGCCCCTACAAGTCCAAGGCCACCACCCCAGGGCTCAGGGAGGCAAGGGAACATTTCACCCCATCCCTTCCCCCGCGCTGGCATCACAGATGGTGCTGAGAACAGCGGCGGCAGCCATAAATTTTTAAAGAGCCTCTCCAGAGAGCTGGGGGAGCCAGAATGGCCTCTCACGCGACAGGTGGAATTTGCCCCTACGAGTCCAACACCACCACCTCGGGGCTCAGGGAGGCAGGAGAACGTTTTGCCCCAGCCCCCCCTGTGGGCGTCGCAGGTGCCGCCAAGAACAGTGGCGGCCATAACTTTTTAAGGAGCCCCGAAGGAGATCTGGGGGAGCCAGAATGGCCTCTCACGCGACAGGTGGAATTTGCCCCTACGAGTCCAAGGCCACCACCCCGGGGCTCAGGGAGGCGGGGGAACGTTTCGTTCCCCCCATGTCCCAACTGATGACTGGTGGGAGCAGGGGCAAGGCTTATGTGCCCGCCCCCTGGGCTCTTGACTGGCGGAGCGGTGCTTCAGTGCGCTCTGGCAGGAACCGAGGCCTGCCCATACTTATGTGAAACTGGGCACTCCTTTTCAAGGGCTAGTAGAAGTCAAGAATCAAAGAAGGTCTACTTACAAGGCTCCTGATCATTTACCCATATATGGAAATTCCAATTCCGGGCACGAGTTACATTAGTGGCATTAACTTGTCTTCTGGAAAGTAAAACAACCTTTATATTTACAGAACATGGTGCTTTGATATCAAGTGAATTATTTTCAGTTTCTACAGTTACTGGTTTTCAGAAGCAAAACCGTCCTGGCCTGTCAATTCATGCAGTCAGCTCCATGTCTCAAAAGAAATTTCACAATCTCATATTTTCCCATTAAGTAGAATCCATCTTATTCCTAGATGGATTCCATCTGCTCCTGGACACTTCAGGTTTCGTGAGGCAGAAGTGCCATGTTGTCAGGGTGACACGAACACCAAACAGGCCCACTGTTATTTAGTTAGCATGTGCATAGCAGGAGTTTCGATTCTGTTTGTGCTGCTTTCAGGGCCGGCTCACTCACTAGGCAAACTAGGCGATCGCCTAGAGCGGGCTGGCCCTTAGGGGCGCCAAGCTGCACCTGGCCCCGTAGTCTGCGAGTCTCTTGATTATTTGTGTTTTTCATTCTTCCTAAAATGCATTTATTTTTGAAAATTGGTGGGTGCATGGGGGGGGGCGCCAGAAGGGATCCTTGCCTAGGGTGCAAAATAAGCTGGGGCCGGCCCTGGCTGCTTTGTTCCAAACCAGCTGCCTTGCATGGTGGCCCACTTGCTACAACAGCCTCTCAGATGCTCTGATCACCCTCTTATTTCACATATTTCTGCATCTAAGATAAACAGCGGCATGCTGGGTGTACAGTGGAGATGTATATATTTATTAGATTTTTATCCCCCAATTCCCCCAAAATGGGGCTTAGGACAAGTTATAACATAACAACACAGTCACAATATTAAACCCATAATTTCAGTAAAATCCAGTTTAAAACAAAACACAGCAAACTAATGCTTTGGGCATAAAATCAACAGCACTGATGGTAGAGTCCACCGAAATTGCATTAGTGGAATGCCTGATGGAATAATTCTTTTTTATATATATATATATAAAGTTTTATTTCCCTCTCCTAAAAAGGAGAGAATTTCAGTTTACTTAGAAAAATAGGGAGGAAGTATAGAGGGATAAAGAAAAGAGTTGAGTGATGTTAAGTATTAGTAAATTAAACTTTTCAAATTTAAAGTTAAAGTCAAAGTTTTTTTCTGTGAATAGGTGATCTTCTTTTTCTTCTTTAGTTTTCAAAAAAAAATAGTTAATATGTTAGTAATGTCCTTTTGGGGTTAGAATTACTTTTACAGTATAATCCAAAACAGTTAATTCTTGGGGCCTTTCCCTTTTTTACCTGATGGAATAATTCTGTTTTACACACCATGTGGAATGCAGACAGCTCCCACAGGGCATGAGTCTCCTCAGACAAAGCATTCCAGCAAGTTGGGGCAACAATGGAAAAGACCCTTGTTGCAGTCAGACAGGCAGATCAAAGACGAGGCACCATCAAAAGCCCATGTGTGCGGTCATAACGGAGAGGTGGTCCTTTATGTATGGCATCCCCAAACGATTTAAGGCTTTCAAGGTTAATACCAGCACCTTGAATTTGACCAGAAACTGATTGGAAGCCAGTGCAGTGTCCACAAAAAGAGCTAGATGTGTGAAAGCTACGGTGAATCAGTCAACATCCTGGCAGCCACATTCTGAACAACCTAAAGTTTCTGAAGCACCTTCAAGGGAAGCCTTGTGTAGAGCAAATTCCAGTAACCTAGTCTGGAGGTGATTGTAACATGAATCACTGTAGCAAGGTCAGCCCTGGACAAGTAGGGGGACAGCTGATTGGCCTGGTGGAGATAGGAAAACGCTTGTTTTGTCACTGAAGACAGATTTTTGTCCAAAGTAAGCAAGGCATCCAGCCAGACCCCCCAAACTCTTGACAGAGTCCATTAGAATAAGTTGGACACCATCCAGAATAGGCAGCTGCAAACCACCCACTGGCCCAGGCTTCCCTGGCCACATGACTTCAGTCTTAGTTGGATTCAGCTTCAGCCACCTCTGCTTCAACCACCTAGCCACAAAATCCAGACACCCCGTCAGGGGCAAGAGAACTGTTTATCCAGAAGGAGGAAGAGCTGGGTGTCATCCACATACTGATGGCACCCAACACCAAACCTCCTGACGAGCTCTGCTAGAGTGCACATATAAATATTAGATAGCATTGGAGACAGGATCGAACCCTGTAGAACCCCACAGTCTAGTGGGTGCCTAGGCAAAGTCTTATCCCCAGTGGCTACCCTCTGAGTGTGTCCTTGGAGGAACACGGTGAACCAAGATAAGGCAATGCCACACACCATAGCTAGGCGGCTGACCAGGGTCGAATGATCAACTGTGTTGAATGCTGCTGAAAGGTTGCTGAGCCGCCCCAATCAAAGTGGAGTCAGAAGTCATTCACAAGGGCTCCAAAGGCTATCTTGGTACCAAACCCAGGCCTGAACATGGATTGGAATGGATTGAGAGCAGATGTCTCATCCAAGAAGTCCTGGAGCACTCAGCAACCATTCTCTCAATCACCTTTCCCAGAAATGGTAAATTTGATACTGGGTGGTAACTGGCAAGATTTCGCCAGCCATGATGGGCAGGGATTCCAGGGGCAGGTTGTCACCATTACAGCTCTCAGAACCCTGGCCACATCTGACAATGGTTCTGTGCATTAATTCTTAGATTGCGGGAATCGCATTTTAAAAGTTCTTAAATTCAGATTTCTATTTTTTGTATTTTGTATATTATGACTGTTTTATGCTTACTCTGGACGTTGGTCTCAGGACCGCAATAATAAACTAAAACTAAAACATCTGACAATGGCAGGAAGCAGAAGTGGTCAGAAAAAGGACCAGACATTGGCAATGGAGCCTCCAGTGCATTACCTGCATCGAAGCTGGAGGAGAGGTCCAGGAGGAGCTTCACAGTTTTTTCTGCAAAAAAAACCCATGCAAACAAGTCACAGCTAATAACAGAATCTCTATTATTTTGAGACTCTCCCAATGAAGAAGTCAGCTGTCAGATTACCCTAAATAATTGTGCTGGATATGAGCTAGAGGATGCAATAGAATATAGAAGCAGAGAAAGTTTCTGAGCTACCTTTACTGCCACTTCATAGGCTTTTATCTGGGCTCTATAGCGTTTTCTTGAGGCCTCGTCACAAGTTTGCCACCAAGATTGCTCTACCAAAATTAAAACCTTCTTTAATTCCCTGAGCTCCTCAGTAAACCAAGGAGCCAGGGGAGGTTGAGGATGCAGAGGGTGTTGAGATTTAGTGCAGGAAATGGTAGTAACCAAAGAATGCAGCAGGCGAGAAGCATTTGAAAGGAAGCAGCAGCCAGGCTTCAGTTCCTGAATCTTTCTCAAGGGCAGATTCTATTTATTTGTATGGTGAAAATATTCATTGTTGAAAAGACTGAAGAGTTTGGTCTTGACAGTAATGAACACAGACACAATGCAACGGTTCTTATGCTGTTCTGCCATTTCTTGTCATTCTGCAGTGATAATATAGCCCCTTCTGCTGTTTTAGGTCTCTATCAGTTACATGAATGAAGTGCAGGGATATGGTCAGAAACAAGATTAGTGTCATAGACATATAGGATTTAGGATGATATTTCATTGTACAGCACAGGAGCTATTCCTGTAAAGGAAGTATTGGTGTGATAATACTATGCTATGCGTATATTTAATTATCATTATAGTCTTATCTACAGGTACTTAAATCTGAGGACGGGGACATGTACAGAGAAGGAACATTTTTCTACAAAAATGAAACCCAGTCTCATCCATACCTGGCAGCAGCCGACACTGCTTAGTCAGGAGCGTGAGAGAGGAGGAGCAGAAACCACCACAGTCATGTGAGCTGTGGAGATGGTGGTGATATGGACCGATGAATGAATGGGTGAGTGGGAGAAGAGAGGAAAGAGCTGCTACTAGTGTTGCCCTTACAGTTGTATGAGCCAGACAGGAGCAGCAATGGAGGAAATGGGGTGCTGGCAGCCTCCCTGAGCCTGAGGGGTAAGGTTGCCAGCCTCCAGGGGGGGCCTGGAGATCTCCCACTTTTACCATTGATCTCCAGCTGGAGAAAATGGCTAGTTTGAAGGGTGGACTCTATGGCACAGTACCATGCTGAGGCCCCCCAAACCCCACCCTCTCCTGGATCCACCCCCAAAGTCTCCTGGTATTTTCCAACCCAGACCTGGCAACCCTACTGAGGGGTTGGAGTTATGCAAATGGCATCCCACAGTGCTGTGACATCACTTCTGGCTACATAAGTGAGGAGGGAAAGAATTACATGTTCATGTGTGTCAGGCTGAGGTATGTTCTGATACTGAAAGTGGGTTAAACTGTACTCAGTTAAACTGTGTTGTTGTTCAGTCACACAGTCGAGTCCAACTCTTCGCGACCCCATGGACCACATCACACCAGGCCCTCCTGTCTTCCGTCGTGCTCCGGAGTTTGCTTAATTTCATGTCAATTGCCTCGATAAGAACATAAGAACATAAGAGACACCAATGTTGGATCAGGCCAAAGGCCCATCCAGTCCAACACTCTGTGTCACACAGTGGCCAGAAATACCAGTGCCATCAGTGGATTAGAAGCCCTTCCACTGTTGACGCCCCCCAAGCACCAAGAAGACAGAGCATCACTTGCCCCAGAGCCCCTATCTATACCTTGTGGCTAATAGCCACTGATGGACCTCTGCTCCATATGCTTATCTAATTCCCTTTTGAAGCCGTCCATGCTTGTAGCCGCCACCACTTCCTGTGGCAGTGAATTCCATGTGTTAATCACTCTTTGGGTGAAGAAGTACTTCCTTTTATCCGTTCTAACCCGACCGCTCTGCAATTTCATTGAGTGCCCACGAGTTCTTGTATTGTGAGAAAGGGAGAAAAGTACCTCTTTTTCTACCTGCTCTTTCCCATGCATAATCTTATAAACCTCGATCATGTCACCCTCAGTCATCTTTTCTCCAAGCTAAAGAGCCCTAAGCGCTTTAACCTTTCCTCATAGGGAAAGTGTTCCAACCCTTTTATCATTCGAGTTGCCCTTTTCTGCACTTTTTCCAAAGCTATAATATCCTTTTTAAGGTGTGGTGACCAGAACTGCACACAGTATTCCAAATGAGGTCTCACCATTGATTTATATAGGGGCATTATGATATTGGCTGATCTGTTTTCAATACCCTTCCTAATAATCCCCAGCATAGCATTGGCCTTCTTTATTGCAGTCACACACTGTCTCAACATTTTCAGTGAGTTATCTACTACAACTCCAAGATCTCTCTCTTGATCAGTCTCTGCCAGTTCAGACCCCATCAATGTGTATTTATATTTAGGATTTTTGGCTCCAATGTGCATCACCTTGCACTTGGCCACATTGAACCCCATTTGCCATGTTGACGCCCACTCGCCCATCCTTGACAGATCCCCTTGGAGTGCCTCACAATCCTCACTGGTTTTCACCACCCTGAACAACTTCGTATCATCCGCAAATTTAGCCACTTCACTGCTTACTCCCATCTCCAAATCATTAATGAACAAGTTAAAAAGCAGTGGACCAAGTACTGATCCCTGCGGTACCCCACTGCTTACCACCCTCCACTGAGAAAATTGCCCACCTACACTCACTCTCTGTTTTCTATGAACTAGCCAGTTTTTGATCCATAAAAGGACTTGTCCTTCTATCCCATGATTTTTGAGCTTACTTAGGAGCCTTTGATGAGGAACTTTATCAAAAGCTTTCTGGAAGTCAAGGTAAATAATATCTATTGGATCCCCCTTGTCCACATGTTTGTTCACCCCCTCAAAGAACACTAACAGGTTAGTGAGACAAGATCTTCCCTTACAGAAACCGTGCTGAGTCTGCCTCAATAGGTTTTGTTCATCTTTCTGCAATGGGGGCTGTCTCTGCTCAAGTTGTTGTTTCTTACTGCTCACAATAATGGAGGTGTGTGCTTCTTCACCAGGCTGGTAACTGTGTAGCTGAAACCTTATTCACGTGTAAGGCTTGTACAAGCACCTTCTATGTGTTGCACCACAACAGGTGACTTGGAATGTACAGTTCTCTGAGCCTATGTGTGTGTGTGCACAGTCCATTGTGTGTAGCAATAAATATAAGTCCATAAAGCAAAATATCAAGTTCATTCTCTAACACAATCTTTAAACTGTACTGATCCATGAATATAGCTAAAACGGTGTGGTAAAAATGATAGGGATTTTTTAAAAATAAGGAAAGTATGCAAGCATACAATAGGATTCAAGAAAGATCACAGGAAGGGATTGGCTATTCTGATAATGAAGGGACCCATTCCTCTAAAAGTATTGTGTGTTTGTGTGTGTGTGTGTGTTAAGTGCTGTCAAGTCCCTTCCAACTTAAGAGTGATCCTATGAATTAATGACCTCCAAAATGTCCTATCGTTAACAGCATAGCTGAGGTCTTGCAAACTGAGCACCATGGTTTCCTTGACTGAGTCAATCCATCCCCTTTTGGGTCTTCCTCATTTCCTGATGCCTTCAATTTTTCCTAGAATTATTGTCTTTTCCCAATGACTCTTGCCTTCTCATAATGTGACCAAAGTACGATATCCTCAGTAAAAATACTGTTTAACAGTATTTATTAGTTATAATAAATATAAACTATTATATAATATTTATATATTACATAATAATATTTTGTGTTGCTGATTTTGACATGCTAACCAAGCATTCTCTTATAGAGACTTGAGGGCTAAGTACATTGTAAGTTATATGAACAAATAGACACACTGCTGAACTGACAAGAGGGTGCTACACTTTGTGACTATAACAAACTTCTTCTCAGTTCCTCCCTTCCTCATCCAACCCATTATGTTTGTTTCTCTACAGATTTCATTTTATTGTACCCCTTTTTCAGTTTCCAAAGTTACAATATGTTGATTAAATTCCTATTGTAAACTTCAGTAAAACCTTGGCCATTACTAATCTCCTCCTCACATCCATGGACAGAGTATTCGCTCCTTTTGAGTATATTGTATATTAAGTATATTAAGTGATTCTTAAAATAATATAGAACACAATTATTAATAAAGCAAAAGTAGGACATTTCACAAAAATTCTCACACCTGATTTGAATATATTTCGTTAACCTTAAGAAATATATTTTGCTTTTAAAACACACAATAATTAATCTAAACAATTTGTTTTCTCCCCCCCCCCCATGTTTAACAAAAAACATTGTATGGTGTGTATTGTACAAATTTAAACCACTGAGGAAGGACTCACAGCCTAAATGTGTTTCATTTACATGTATTTTATTTTATTTGTAACTGTGCCTGGTCATAAGAAAAATACTTGTAAATGTGTGACATTCCAATGTGTATAAATGTGATTTGACTAAAAAAGGTGTCGTCCGCCCCCTTTAACATGAGGGAAAGGTACCTATATAAGTAATCTGAACTGATGGATTTTGATACACAGTTTTTAATATTTACAGTTTGATTAAAGTTTTTGTGGTTTAATATAATACTTGACACTGATATTTCCTTCTACAAGTTTTCCCTCTTTTTTTGGTTACCTGGGAGATATGTTAATGACTGGAAGAGATATAAGTGACATAACAGAACCCAATGACTCCTTGGTACTCAGCACAGCACCACTGTTAAAGTTCTTACTTTACCTGTGCAATGCTTCTCTTATGGCTGGTTCACAAGATCAGGAAACTGTAAATTGTTTTGACTCCTGTAAAGTATTTCTTAGTGGTGAAAAAAAAGTTATTTTAATTGGACTGAGAATTTAAAGCAGGGGAGAAAACTCTCTTGGTAATGGTTGGCCTGCCTCAGGCCCCACCCCCCATCATCTTATATACGATTGGCTAGAGTTCTTTCAAATGAATGGTATCTTGTGATGTGCTGAGCATAACCAGAGCTATGCCATCAAGAATACGGATCAAATATCTGAAAAATACTGATCTACAAGAGAAGAAGCGGGTATTTATACAAATTGAGTGAAGGTACCTAGCATTCTTCCTGATCCCTTTCTCCATATTTGACTTTTAAGAAATAAGGTGTAGCTTGAGATTTCCCTAGAGATTTGGGCAGAAATGAAAAAAAATGATTTAGGTGCAGGAATGATATTTTGTTCCAGGTTCCTCACAACCTCCCCCCCCCCCAAGTTAACATCTGTCCACCCTTTTCCTCATGTCATCTATGGGTTAAAAGTCATGGTCTGTGTTTCTTCTTGGCTCTGTTGTTTCTTATACATTTGCTAAAAGTTTCAAATAAGTAGTGCAAGAAAAAAACATGCAAAAAACTATCCAAGAAAAAAAAACATGACAAGAGACTCTGAGGGTTTCCTGTTTCCCAGTGGGGCATGGAGATCTCCAGACTACAGAGATGAGTTTCCCTGAAGAAAATGACTGCTTTGGAGGGCAAACCCTATAAACATTACACCCTGCTAAGGTCCCTCCCCAGGCACCGCCCCCAGATCCCCAGGATTTTCCCAACCTGGAGCTGGAACTCTGACTCTAATGCCCTTCTCCAGGAGACCAGTTGTGACCTACAGGGAGCCCTCCTCCTCCTCCTTTTTTCAGGTATTTGGGATACTCTGAACCTGCAGCAGGCTCTAAAGTTCCCAATCTTCTTTAAAATGTTCTTGCATGGTGAGTCCTCACACCAAAGTCGTGAGTGAATCCTACATATCAAGGCAAGCATTAACTATATTTGGGGAGTTACCAGTTGTTTTCCTTTAAAAGACCACATTAGCCTACTAAACAAATAGTTTCTGTTCTCTTGAAAATATGCAGAGTATTGAGTATAAAGATAATTCTCCAAAGAGAAATGGACTGATAGAAACATTATTGTTATTGTTTTCATTGTTTGTTTTAATACTCCCCCCCCCCTTATTATATATCTCTTGTGAGTATCCTCGAGGTAAACTGTACACATACCAATCAATAAACAAGCCTGCTGAATGCTGCACTTTCCAAGCCATGGGGGAGAATAAAGCACTTGTGGAAAATGCAGCTTGCTTAACATGTGGTTTTAATATTCTGCTAGCATGTGGTGGCCCCTTCTCTGTGTGAAAAGAATTCAGTTTGCTCTTTCTGCAGGCAGCCCTCTTGCTCTTTTCAAATACCAGGCACAGTATGTAGTACACTAGATTTTGAAATCAAAGATATTACAGAGAATGACTGCTGAAAAGAACTTAACTTGTGCCTTGTGATAGGCAGAGCAGGCAGTACTAAACTCTCATTCTCTCTGTTGCTTTTATAAATCCCCTGAAGGCAGAGTTTGCTGAGCTAGTTAAACTGGCTCTTTCTGTCTTTTTTTTTTGGCAACTGAGAAGTTCCCTTCTTATAAAAGCAGAAGGCAGACTTTGCTGATTGGACATGGTTTGGGAAAGGATATGACATCAGCCACAGCCCTCACTTTGTTTTGTGTGCTGATTTCTTCTTCTGCTTTCCCCCACTGAGTCAATGAAGAGGTGTTCTGTTAAATGGGATTGCCCAGGTATTCGGGACACTCTGAAGCTGTGGCCTGCTCAAGTTCCAGTCTTCTTCAAAATGTTCTTGACTTGCACACAGACAGCTCATTAATAAATGACTCGTGGAACTTGGATTTTTCAACAGCCAAGATGGAATTTGAACTCTCACGATCTCAACTGTGAAGTGAAATAACAGTAGCCCGGCTGCCCAGAGTTGCAGTGGCCATGGAAGCAGGAAATGGGGACCCCCGCAAGTCCCAGGAATCAACGTACCTATCGAACCCACTGATGGGAGGTGAGTAATATTGTTGAAAGACTCTTGTTTACATTACGAACAGAAGAACTGTTGAAGATGCCTTGTCACCCATCCTACATGTGCATGATTTCATGGACTTGACGACAGGTCAGAGTGGGCATGTTGAATCCGGCCCTGTTAACAATAATTGTCATCACTGTATGTGCTCTTTAAGGGCTTTTTCAAAGGAGGTTTTTTTTTTAAGTTGATGTTTGCACTCAAGATTTTTATAATTAGGCAGGGTTTTTTTAATATTGGTGATTTGAGCTGAGATTATTGGATATAACAATTCTGGGGTGTGTAAACTTCTTTAAAAGTTTAGTTTGTTTAAAAACTTACAAACTGAAATCAGGTAGTGTTCTATTTTATGTTATCTAAGTTTCTTAAAAATAGGGTATATTGCAATACTGTGATCACAGCAATTACAACCATTGTCTCTTTATTATCTCCCCTGCACTCTCCCCGCACATGTTATTCATATTTAGACTGCAAACTCCTTGGGGCAGGAAACTGTCTGTTTTTGCTTCAGTTAATGTGTACAGTGTCATGTACACTGAAGATGTTAACATTGAGGTTTTTAATGGAATTTCCATAGGCCTATAATATTCTTAAAGAAAATGAGGGGGGGGGGTTGTATTAGAAGATGGTTACAGGAGTGGTTCCATTTCATTGACTGTAGTAAATACTATACAATTCTTGTTAGTGTTTTTGTAAACATAATGTTGTATCATACAGCTTTTTGTAGGCTATGACGTGTGTACACGAGGGTTTTCTTCAGCTGTTGTCCTCTTAATTTCAACAGAGGATGCAGATCACTGGGCATATGTCTCTGTTGCCATCATTGAAATGAATGGAATTGCCTGTGAACACAAGAGCTCAGTTTCTACCAGTGTATGTGTAAAGTGTGTATGTCACAGACATGTACACACATCTGAAAAACATGCATGAAGCGTTCACTTTACAGATGCATATTCATGAATATTTAAGATGTGGCATCCGCATTTCATGTATTTGCTGGAGCAAATGGAATATTGCGGATTTGGATCAGGCGTCTCACATCAGTGGCCCATTAGTTAAGCTACTGTATGACACTTGCTGATTGTTTTACTGTTTAGTAAATAGTTTATGAAACAGTTATGTACTTTAAAAGTATGAAAGCCGTGCACACAGATGTATATTTGAGGAACAGCTCCTCAGTTAAATATTATTTTGGTGAGGACAGGGGAAAAATTTGTAACATTTGAAGAGAACAGAGACACTTTGGGAGGGGGGAAATACACTTATGGGGGAGGGAAGGAAGACCAGGGGAGCTGAGAGGATATAGAAAAAGGACATTTAAAAAAAAATGTCTGTTCTGCTTGGAAAAATGTAGGTCATGCCAAATAGGCCCAAGAGCCGAGTATATGGGTTTGGGGGGAGGGGGGGGGAGAGACCAGAAGGACACCTTTCCTCACAGAAACTCTGAATTTGCTGAAGTATTATATTTTATATATGGAAACTCAGGAGTTTTAGCACCGCCTACTAGTCAGCAGAAAACCTAGAAAGAGGTCTCTGAGACTATTCCTAGAAGAGAATGTCAGCAAATTTCCAGTAGGCCCACAATCCAGATCACAGGAGTAGAGTCTCTCCAGTGCTGATGGTGTACAAAATGCTGCCTGTTCAGTGTGCTAAACCTGACTTCTGTTTTACGCAGTAAATCTCATAAAATCTGGACAACCCAAAGGTACAGGGAAGTAAGTTTGCTTCATGGTATCCTTAAGCTTTCTACAGTTTAGATTCAATTTTTCCTTTATGGTAATGGGCTGACAGCAGCGTACTTCCTGACTCCCTCAGGCCCCTAGGCCCTAGCCAAAGTGTTCTTCTCACTCCTTTCCCCCTGCCAAAGGCCTTCCCACGAGGCTGTTCTGGTTCTAGGCCTTTTTCCTTTCCCAACCAGAGATGAAGATGATCAGCAGTTTGCCAGCCATGCATTTTATCTGCTTGACAGCCCAACACAGAGAAGCAAGTAAGGACTGGGATGGGGTGAAGGAATGTGGGTAAGGTTATCAACTCCGTTTTGGGAATTTCCAGGGGATTTGGGGGTAAGGTGTGGGAGAGGAAGAATCTCAGAGGAGAATAATACAATAGAGTCCACTCTATAATACAATAGAGTTCCTCAAGGGGAAATGATCTTTGTAGTCTGGAGATGAATTGTAATTTTGGGAGACCTTCAGGCCCCACTGGGAGGCTGTCAGCCTTAGAACTGGAGGTGTGATAGTGTCCATGCACGAAGTGTGAAACTGGGGCAGGGGTTCAGGTATGTCAAGGAGGCCCATGGGGTTGGAAAGAAGCCTGACTGAGTGGTCCTGTCTAGGGCCCACCCTAAGCATTGAAGGAAAGGCTGTGTTTCCGCCAGAACAGATGGCAGCCATCGTAAAAAGAAAAAATGCAAGTAAGTCCTGTGAAATGCAGGGAGTCCTTGTGATGTTTGGTGGAAGAAATCAGAAGAAATGTTAGAATGGAACAAGCCTCATTCTGAACTCTCTAGAACAGAGAGTGTGTTTGTTCAGTTTATCCAGGACAGTTGGAAAACTGTATAAAGTAGCTCCAGTTAGCTTATTAAATGAGATTTATGAAAACAATTTTTTTTGTAATAAAACCCAAACCCTGCAAGTAATTTTCAGTGAAGTGTGAGCATCCCTGTGTGGGTGATGGTGGCTACTGACTAGGCAGGCCCTGCAGCCTTTCTCACCCACTGCTGCTCAGTAGGAGATGGAGGGGAAATAGGCGTCGCACCAGCAACTCTGACATGGACCTGGAAGTGACATGACAGCACCAGCATGACACCTATTTGCGTGCCCCTGCCCCACTATGCCTCCGGCTACTTGCCACGACTCCCCTGGCAATCCTAGTTGTGGCAGAAGTTGAAAGAACTTAACAACAAGCTGCAGTGTTCTTGTTCTACTATGTGGGCAAGAATGGTTAAGCCACTTAGCCATCTTGTCTGTTGAGTTTGAACTTGCCAGAGAAATCGACTCTGGGGGAATCGTTTGTGATTTTGCCATGAAAAAGGCGAGAAAAACAAAACATGAAGGTGACTTGGTTTATTTATAAAATGTTTGCAGCTGCAGTGGTTTATCTTAATAGAAAAACCAAAGCATAATCCCTGGGGACCAAAAATATCATTACAAATAGTGGGAAAGCTTTGTAGAATTCTTCTTCAGGCTGGGTGTTAAATGAAAATAGCAACATGGTATGGTAGAAATACCCCCAGTATACGCTGTAGTGTCGTTTCAGAACTGTAGATAATGTAATTTCAGTGTTCAGATAGAAACATTTTGTTCATGGCTTCTGTAATGTATTGTATGTATGGGATTAGATCATTGTATTTGAGTGGCAGAGACCTGATCTTGTGTCAGATCTTGGAAGCTGAGCACAGTTGGCCCTGGTTAGTACTTTGATGGGAGACCTCCAAGGAATCCCAGGGTTGCTGTGCAGAGGCAGGCAATGGCAAACCACCTCTGTTAGTCTCTTGTCTTCAAAACCCTATGGGGTTGCCATAAGCTGGCTGCAACTTGACAGCACGTTATGCACACGCACACACACACACCTGTTTAGGCAAGGTGCTAAAATTAGGGAAGTGGCAGGCAGATGTGAGAAAAGATGGAGTATAAAGCTGGGTTGGTTCTGGGAAGAAGAAGAAAAGGATTGGATTTATACCCTAGCAGTTTGAAAGCAAGAAATTGCAAGTAGATAAATAGGTACCACTTCGGTAGGAAGGTAACAGTGTTCCGTGCGCCTTGGTGTTTAGTCATGCCAGCCACATGACCATGGAAATGTCTTCGGACAGCGCTGGCTCTTCGGCTTTGAAACGGAGATGAGCACCGCAACCCTAGAGTCGGATTCGACTGGCTTTCGAGCAAGGGAACCTTTACCTTTTTTACCTCACTACCCAAAGGAGTCTCAGAGCGGACTACAAACTTCTTTCCCTTCCCCTCCCCACAACAGACACCCTGTGAGGTAGGTGGGGCTGAGAGAACTCTGACACAAACTGCTCTTTTTCAAGAACAGCTCTTATCAGAGCTACGCTTGCCCGAGTCATCCAGCCAGGTGCAAGTGGAGGAGTGGGGAATCAAACCCGGTTCTCCCAGATTAGAGTCCGTGCACTTAACCATTACACCAAACTGATCATATATAGTTAATCTGTTTGGGATAAAGTTGGAAATAAAGATATAATTGATCAGGTTGCATTGGGGTAATATTGTTTGGGTAACATTAATTTTTTTTTTTAAATTCCAGTGAAGTTAAAAGAAACGATGATTTGTGAAGTCAGTGAACATGGTTCAGTGCATTTTCATTTCACTGACAGACTGTTGTTAACAATGAGAATTTTCCCCTTCAAAATTATATTTCTGTTTTTAGACTGTTAAGTCGCACCACTTTGAAATGAACCATCCTGCTGCCTTTCTGCTTTCACCTTGAACACTGCTTTCTCATATAAAAATATTCTCGATGATGGAAAATAGCATGTCATCTGTTCAGACATCTCAAACTGGACCTAATATCAAAACAACCACTCACACCTTTGGAAAACATAATTGGAATGACCAAAACTTCCACCAAGGGTTTAATTTCAAAATTATATAAGCTTTTAGCTACATTAGAAAATAATACTCCTCCTTCCTACCTAACTTACTGGAACAAGGATTGTAATCTCCAGTTAACAAAAGAACAATGGCATAAAATTTGGACCACACCTCCTTTCAAGACCAAAATCTCCTCTATGAAACTGCAAACCTTCAAAATAATGGCTCACTGGTATCTCACACCCAGCAAACTGGCACAGATGACATCAACTTATGATCCAAAATGTTGGAAAAATTGCAATAATACAGGTACCTTTATTCACTGTTGGTTGACTTGCCCAAATATACTCCCATTTTGGGAACAAATTATAACAAAAATCAGATCCTTTAACAATATAGACATCACACCTACTCCAGAAAATCTTTTTTTGAACGGTTGGGTAGCTCAGGACTCTGCTCCTTCAGTGGTGGAGAGGGTCTCCATACTGCTCTTTGCAGCTAAGACAGTCATTGCAACTCACTGGAAAACGACAATGACGCCTTCAATTTCACATTGGCATAAGAAATTGTGGGATTTATATATTATGGCAAAACTCTCGGATAACCTTACGCGACTTGACAAAATTCCTACGAATTCTTCCCTTGTAGCCATATGGTTCCCTATTCTAGAATATTTAAAGCAATTTGATGACACTCCTAAAGAAATAGACGCTCTACATCTATGGTAACCGATTTTAGTATACCAAAGATTAATTTCACTTTACATTGAGACTGGCATCCATTTACTGATGGACACCAATCAGTACACTAGGACAATATGAAGGTTTTTTTCATTATTCATATTTTGTATTCGAATTTAAGGTACACTGCCACTTTTATAGTATACTTGTATAATGTTATGTAACTGACCACCAATTGTTAACACTCACCATACATTGTTTGTTAATTGTTGTATATCCATTGTTATATGTTTCAATAAAAATATATTGTACAAAAAAGAAAATAGCATGTCATCCAGTAGGGTTGCCAACCTCCAGGTGGGAGTTCTCCCAGAATTATCAGGGATCTCCATACTTCAAAGATCCATTCTCCCCCAAAGGAATAGCATCTTGGGAGGTTGGGCTCTATGGCAATCACATCCTCTGGATTTTTGCGGAGAGGTCTGGAGGAATCGACAGGCTTCCCCTGCCCAAGTCTTTCTGGCAAAGGTCATTCATCAAGGTGACCAAGGCAGGCTCTGTTCCAAAATTAGCTCCAAATCCAGATTTTAATGAGCCCAAATAATAAATATATCCAGTTACATTTTGAGTTAGGAAAACACCAATCTATGTGATCTCCGACCTGCATTCTGAAAGTTATACTAAATAGGTAAAGTAAAGGTAAAGTTTCCCTTGCTCGAAAGCCTGTCAAATCCAACTCTAGGGTTGCGGTGCTCATCACCGTTTCAAAGCCGAAGAGCCAGCGCTGTCCGAAGACGTTTCCGTGGTCATGTGGCCGGCATGACTAAACACCAAGGCGCACGGAACGCCGTTACCTTCCCACTGAAGTGGTACCTATTTATCTACTTGCAATTTCTTGCTTTCGAACTGCTAGATTGGCAGGAGCTGGAACTAGAGACGGGAGCTCACTCCGTCATGTGGCACACTCGGGTCTCGAACTGCTGAACTACCAACCTTCCACAGCATGCAGTTCAGCGTCTTAACCACTTGAGCCACCGCAGCTCCTATACTAAATAAGGTTGTACTAAATATTGGCTTGGATCCACTCAAGTTTTTCCATGGGCTCAAGAACATCTGCCTGCAGAACGTGACTATCTTGCCTCTCCCCTCCTGCAGCACTCTGTAATGCTGACTGCAGTTTTGTTCTTGGGGGTCTCCTGTCCCCCAGGAGAAGCATTTCAGGGGGAATTTTGGTCTGTCACAGGAGAGGTGAGAAAGTTGCTCTCTGTAGGCACCTTTGTATCCTTGCACCTTTGGAAAACTCCAGTGGATTGAAGCCACTGTTTCTGAGCACTGTACACTAGATCATAGTAAATTCCTTTATATGACTGCCAAATAAATAGCCACTTCACTGTGCAACTTTGTTTATTTACTCATTTTCACAAGGAATTTGCTTATCTTTGTTTCTCCAGTCCTAGCAAGGCCTTTGATAATATCTGAGAATATGTTGCTACATATTAAAAAATTCCCTTAGGGTGCCAGTAGTGTTAGTTATACAGCCCCCTCAGCAGATGGGCAGTGTCCTTATTGGGGACAATGATGTAGGTTACTGATCAGTAGCAAGCTCTTCTGAGGGCCACTTTGAGGACAGGGTGGTGGTTGGGGCCCTGCCGTCAACCCTCCCTCAGAATGTGTGCTGTCAGGTTGCATTAGAGGAACTGGTGGGAGATTGGGAGGGGGTGGGGACATGGGGGCACCATCTGGTGAGTGTGTGATGTTGTTTCTGGAGAAAAACCAGAAGTGATGTCATGCCTCTCTAGGAATCACCAGAAACTCTAGTAAACCCATGGAGTTTCTGGCAATTCCTAGAACTTACTGTCATGCCTGGGTTTTTACCAGAAGTTATGTCATGCCACACTCAACAGTGATTTGTTTTCATTATTTTTCTCCTGCCAGCCACAGGAGCAGTGAAGGGAAGTGGGTGCTTGGGGCAGGGGAATCCGTGCCACCTGGGGGCAACTGGCAAGGCTGGGTTGTGTATCTACAGCTGTTGATCTTTCAACATCATTCTGTCCCTTTGCTGGCAACTGGGAGCTTGATAATATCCTTCAGATGACCAGATGTAGCCCAGGGGCCCATAAGTTGATGATTCCTACTGTAAGTGTTAATTAGTTTTAAGGTACATAAGTGTAGGCATGAGAGACAGACCGAATTCCTTAATTGCCAGCAACAAATGTCAGTTAAAATAACACCTGCAGATTGCCAGTAATGCTCATGAAGACTTTCTGATGCTGTTGGCTATAAAGCTGGAAATAAAAGAGTTAAATAAAGGCCATAAACATAAGTTGGCTTGGACTCTTATTCCCCTCATTATTGGTCTCCTTTGTGACTACTTCATAGGCCACATCAACCACATTTTTTTCTGTACTTCACATAAAAGAGAGCACAGTACACAGTGACCAGATGACAAGGAATAAATGCAAGTAGAGCTAAGGAAATATTTTGGACTTGGAGGAATAAAACGGTGGTGCAAGTGTCAATCCTGAAATGTTGCAAGAAAACTATATGGTACATTTTGGGGAGCAGTGGTATCACAGACAAAGACTGCTGGGTTTGGATATGAGATCCAGGTGAATCCCTGCTCAGCTACTAGACTTTATTAAGGGGGCCTTAGACAAGCCATTGTCACAGGCTAAACTCCATCACAAAAAAGCTGGTATGGTACTGTGGTTAACCTGTTAATCATGCCTCAGGAGACAGTATTGTTGGGCAGCTGCTGGAGCCCCAGAAGCCTCCACCTTTGACCCTTGACTACCGAGCACTTTCTCCGTGCCAGCTCCTGTCAGTCAGAGTTCCATCGTCAGATGCGTGCATCTTGCACTGAGTATGTCTGACACAGAGCTTACAGGTATCATGCTGGCTCTCCTGTTGAACTCCTAGTTAATCTCTGGGGTAAAGAGAAGATCTGGGTCATTGATTCAATCTCTCCCAGAAGTCTTCTACTCTCTTGCAGAGCCCATTTTGACTCCTTGGTTTTCTTCAGACTTTGCAGTGTGAGGCAAGTTGACAGATGATTAGAGTGTAAGTGGAGGAAAACTCTTTACAAATAGGAGTGAACACAGGTATCTTTGTCTCTTCTGTGGTTGTTGCAATGGCAGCAAAGGAGCAGTACTTCACGGACACCTTGTGTTTTTGCAAAGCTTCCAGTGGAGCCGTTATGTGTGATAAAGCAGCTCCTGCATCTGTCTCCTGACAATGCCAGTTTGGCTCAGTTAAAGGACTTTTCTAACCTATTTTCCAGATATTTCATAGATAAAATCACTTATATTTACCATTATTTAGACACCACATTTAGCAGGTCAGTATCCAGATGTTAACCATCTAGTTGTGGTTGCTTGGATGCATTTCATTTGTTGCAGACCAGAGACATAGGCAATTTGCTTGGAAGAATGGTGCATTCATATGCTTGACTTCTGCCCGGTCAAGCTTACAAACATCAAGCCAGAGTGGACCACCTGATTGGATCCAAAGGAAGGGATTGTTCTTAGCATCTCTAGAGGAAAGAGGTGGTGAGACTCCTCTTGAAGAAGCCTCCTTGAACCCTAATGATATAAATAACTACAGACTGGCAGATACCAACCCCATTGGGGGCAAAATGCATTAGTGTATATGTAGCTCAGCAGCTCTGGACTTTTGTGGATAATGGATTATCTAGACCTGCCTTCACACCTGGTTTTAGAACTGAAACTGCTTTATTCAGCCTAACAGATAAGTTTGTCTGAACTGGGAATTACAATCCTGTTGATGCTACTTGGTGACCTTCAATTCTGTATACTATGGTGTTCTATGGTGTCCGTCTGGCTGAGATGGGAACTAGAGACAATGCACTGCAGTGGTTCTGATTTTATCTTGTTGACCGTCATTAATATTGATGTGATTTTAGCTTTGTAACCTGCCTTGGAGTCTGCCTGATGAGCACTTTTGTGGGATATCATTTCAATAAATAAATAAAAGTGCTGAAAGAAACAGAAGGCAGGTGGGGGGGGGCAGGGTTAAAACCCTAGAAACCCCTCCTCCTACTTTAGATATGAACGGATGGACAGATGCATAAATACGTGTGGATCCCTCGTCACAACTGACTTGGACCTAAAATAGCACAATTTTATTGAGCTCCTTGGGAGGAAGGTAGCATGCAGATGTGTTTAACTGACCACTAAATCCTTGAAGAAAAGTTTGAGCATATGGATAAGATTCACCAGTGGTTGAAATAGCTATCAGTGATAATGTGTCTTCTTCACCCAAAGAGTGATTAACACTTGGAATTCACTGCCACAGGAAGTGGTGGCGGTTACAAGCACGTGGCTATTAGCCACAAGGTATAGATAGGGACTCTGGGGCAAGTGATGCTCTGTCATCTTGGTGCTTGGGGGGGTCAGCAGTGGGATGGCTTCTAATGTCCTGGCCCCACTGGTGGACCTCCTGATGGCACCTGGTATTTCTGGCCACTGTGTGATACAGAGTGTTGGACTGGATGGGCCTTTGGCCTGATCCAACATTGGCATCTCTTATGTTCTTATGTTCTTAATGTGTCATCTTAAGAAATGTAGTTGACAGGGTTGCCAACTCCAGTTTGATAACTTCCTGGAGATTTGGGGGATGGAGTCTGCAGAGGGCAGGGTCTGAAGAAGGAAGGGACCTCAGCAGGCTATAATTCAATAGAGTCCACCCTCCAAAGCAGCCATTTTCTCCAGGGGAATTGATCTCTATTGTCTGGAGAGCAGGTGTAATTCTGGGAGATCTCCAGACTAGGGTTGCCAGCCCCCAGGTGGGAGTGGGGGATCCCCCGATTTCGCAGACTCCAGCCTGCCGGCAGCCAGCTAGCTGGCAAGGGAAGCCCCATCCCAAACATCCATGGCTGAGCGCGACGTCCCTGGTGTGATGATGTCACACAGAGGTGACATCACCATGCCGGGGATGTCGTGCAGCGATGCTCTGGTATTTGGGGCAAAACTCTATGGTAAGAGTTTTGCCCAAAATACCAAAGCATTGCCGCACAATGTCCCCGGCATGATGACATCACTCTCATGTGATGCCATCACACCACGGATGTCACGCATGACAACATCGCTTTGCCTCCCCAACTCCTGGGACGCTCCCTCCCACCCCCCGCTGGCAGAAGAAAAGGACCTGGCAACCCTACTCCAGAGCTCACCTGGAGGTTGGCAAGCCCAGTAGTGGAGTGGAACAGGAATGGCTGAAGAGACATGTGGCTAAGTGAACATTTCAGTTTCTTATATCTTTCTCAGGAACTACTGAAGTGTTCTGGGCTAAATTCTATCACTCTTTTCCACTGGCAGGGGCACATTTCTCCAGCCCAAGATGCTTTGCACCAGTGTGAGAAGAGGCTCTTCCATAGGCCAGACATGCTTTGCACAAAGGAGCATGCCAGACCATGTAATGAATTGTTGGGCTCTAACCCACTCTCAGCTCTGAGAGTCTTGTTTCCAGCAGCTCCTTACTGCTGATTTATGTTTGCTTAGTCATTTTGGTTAATTATCTCTGACAATGCATGGGGGGGAAAGGAGTCTTGTATACAGAGGCAGGAGCGAACTGTTCCATCTTTACGTTCAAATTGAGCAGAAAACCACACATTAGGTACCATAGGTTGCTATCATAGCAAGTGCAAAGCAAAAGGAATAACCTTCTTGAAAGCAACTAAAATTCAGAACACAGCTTTGAGAGGACATTGCACAGCACTGTGTAACCCTTCCTAATAGACTGAAAGGACACTTGTGAAATCTGCCTTACCACGTGTATACGGTTGCATTTACACTTTCAGTTCTGTATGTTTCCTCTTAAAACTTGCCCTGCCTTGTTTTTGTGGTCCTCCCCTCATTCCATCAGTTCATTTCAGGTTTCTTCAGTGTTTCAGTAGGAGAGCGCCGAAATTCTAACCAACCCATCGGCTGACTTCGGATAAGAAACCTGTAAGAACTAAAAAACAAAAGGTAGCCCAAAAGTTTCTATAATGTGCTTTAACAGTGGTCAAACTGAAACCTAAGACAGAAGCCTATTTTGAGCATAGAGGTTTATGATTCTGCAGGCCTTCATGGAAGTCCTTCACTTCTCTTCCTTTGTTAGCAAGTAGTAATTTGTTGGAAACAGCAGGTTCAACTGCTGCTTCAGGACAGCTGCAGAGGTATGATTATCTAATTTCAGAGTTCTAATTTTGCCACTGGAAGGAACAAAGTTCAGTGCCTGAAATTTATTCCCACATTCTCCCATGTGTATGGTTTCTAGGGATGCCAGCCTCCATTTGGGACCTGGGGATCCCCCAGAATAAATTACAGCTCATCTCCACACTACAGAGATCAGTTTCCTTGGAGAAAATAGAGGCTTGGGAAGGTGGACTCTGTGGCATTGTACCCCACTGAGGTCCCTGTCCTCCCCAGGCTCCATCCCCAAATCTCCAGGAGTTTCCCAGCCTGGATCTGCCCCCCCCCATCCCCTGCCAGTGGCCAAGGGGGATCTGTCAACCCTAACGGTCTCCACAGCTGGGTCACCTCTCTCTGTGTGTGTTTGTCTGTGAACTCAGACTATGGGTACAATCCTGCCAGAGTTAAGTATTTTAAAATTCTACTAGTTACAGTTTTTTTAAAAAATGAAGCACCTTCTTAACTGTCCCAGTAGAATCAATAGGGCTTAAAAGAGCTTGACGAGCCTGGGGTCTGAACTGGCAGAGACTGATCAAGAGAGAGATCTTGGAGTTGTAGTAGATAACTCACTGAAAATGTCGAGACAGTGTGTGACTGCAATAAAGAAGGCCAATGCTATGCTGGGGATTATTAGGAAGGGTATTGAAAACAGATCAGCCAATATAATAATGCCCCTATATAAATCAATGGTGAGACCTCATTTGGAATACTGTGTGCAGTTCTGGTCACCACACCTTAAAAAGGATATTATAGCTTTGGAAAAAGTGCAGAAAAGGGCAACTCGAATGATAAAAGGGTTGGAACACTTTCCCTATGAGGAACGGTTAAGGCGCTTAGGGCTCTTTAGCTTGGAGAAACGACGACTGAGGGGTGACATGATTGAGGTTTATAAGATTATGCATGGGAAAGAGCAGGTAGAGAAAGAGGTACTTTTCTCCCTTTCTCACAATACAAGAACCCGTGGGCACTCCATGAAATTGCTGAGCGGTCGGGTTAGAACGGATAAGAGGAAGTACTTCTTCACCCAAAGAGTGATTAACACTTGGAATTCACTGCCACAGGAAGTGGTGGCGGCTACAAGCATGGACGGCTTCAAGAGGGAATTAGATAAGCATATGGAGCAGAGGTCCATCAGTGGCTATTAGCCACAAGGTATAGATAGGGACTCTGGGGCAAGTGATGCTCTGTCATCTTGGTGCTTGGGGGGGGTCAACAGTGGGAGGGCTTCTAATGTCCTGGCCCCACTGGTGGACCTCCTGATGGCACTGGTATTTCTGGCCACTGTGGGATACAGAGTGTTGGACTGGATGGGCCTTTGGCCTGATCCAACATTGGCATCTCTTATGTTCTTATGTTCTTATGAGCCTTTTGCATGTTCTTGTCTGTGGGGAAAATCCATCCGCTCTCACCAGTAAAGGAAAGTGACTTGATTAACGGCGGGTGTGGCTGTCTCAGGTAAATGGGAGCAGTGTGCCAAAAAAGCACAAAGAGATATGAACAGTCTGTTCTGGCTCTCTAATATGTGATGTTTTGGGGATGTTTCTTGAATTAAATTGGCTGGAGATAAGGCAGAAAGGCCAGGTAATAGAACGCAATTGCTTTTTTAAAAAATTGAAGAAGAAGTGAAGTTAAGCACACAGAGATCTGTAACCTTTAAGAATCCATTAGAAGGACTGAGATGTGCTGAGCTTCTCTCTAAGTGCAGATAACCTGGTTTAATTACATCCTGACTCCCAAACCTTGTTTTTCTCCTCTTTACGCAGATTTTGTTTCCGACTGGTCTCCTTTACATGATGCTTCCATCCATGGGTGTTTGCTCACTCTGAAGAAACTCATCAATCAGGTATTGCTCTGTTTGAGAGATAAACGGTCTGTTTGCCTTATTCATTAGGCCTTTTGCTGAAGGTGCACTCCATTTTGTGTTGTGAAGCCTTGACAGAGAAAACTTGTTGTAAGTTCAGGAAAAAACTGTGGACTGGGGAAGGGGGAAATATCCGTTCAGTTTTGTGGCATCAGTGATAGTACCCAGTTGAGCCATCACATGTTTTCCCCAGGGGCAATCTTAGGGCGCGGTCACATGGACCTCTTACCGCGCTAGTTTTCCTGCAGTTCTTCTATCCGCAACATTTTATATCGCTTGGAGGTGGTCAGATGGTCCCTCTGTCTTCCGCTTCACTCGCGTAAAGTACTGATCACACAGCACGCCGTCCCCACGGCAGCGCGGGTTTTTTTTTTTAACTGCGCTTCGGCGTACATACAAACTAAGAAGACCAAAATAAAAGCTAGCGCCTGTTTGCACATGCGCATAACTTAAACCGGAAACACAAAAAGGGGGGGGGGGTTGCGCGGTCACGGCAGATACCAAAACCGTGGATACAAATCGCGAGATATCAGAAAACACCTGTTCCAACGGGTATCAGAAAACGCGGATAAAAAGAGCGGAAACCGCGGGACTCAGCCCGTTTCAGTGCGGGAGGCGGGTTTTCCAATATGAACAGGAAACTTTAATGCGCGAGGGATCAGCAGCGAAGCCCGCACTAAATGTCCGTGTGACCTGACCCTTAGTCACTCTGAGGCCCTGGGGAAAAGTCCAGGATGGGGCCCCAGAGTTAGTCCCATCCCCTGCCATGGCCACCCTGGGCTCAAGGAAGAGGAAGAGCTTTTGCTCCATGCATGGTGGGCGGTGGGCGTGGGGGGTGTCTGCTGAGCAGGCTGTAGCCTGAGTCTTTGAGGGGATGCATATGCACAGTGGCCATTAACCTGGCCAGCTGCTGCCTGAAACCTGGAGGCGGTAGGCATGTGGCGGCCACAGAGCTTGCTGCTGTCTGAGCCTTGGAGGGGCAGTTGGCCAGCTGCTGGCTGAGCCCGGGAAGGGACAATGAGTTTTCATCCTCTTTCAGTCAGAAACCTTGCTGTTGTTCAACAGACGTTTCTAGAAAATGAACATTAAAACTATTCTAAATGAAAATAACGCAAAATATTAGCTGTTGTCTCTTTTTGGCATTTTCCATTTAATAAAAATGGAACGTTAGCAAAACAGAACAGGTGTGACTAGAGACGTTTGGCCCATTTTATATCATAGTGCACAGTGGAATACATGCAGTTCCTGTCATTCCCAAGGCATAGTGTATTGGAGAACATTTCTTGTTTTTGCAGTGATTACACTGGTCTCCATCCTTTCTCTGGAAGGAGCTTTGAGGGAAACCAAAAGGTGACTTGGTGATCCAAACATCACTTCAGTAGCCTTTGTGCTGCTAGAACACTGATTGTGAGGTTGCCTGATACCAGTGTTAGGTACAAGGCCTTAACAACATCAGCTATTTAGATTTTCAAATTGTTTCCGGAATAAGTCTTTAATTTTAATTTCTATTATTACATAGGGGACCAGTGTGAACCTTCTGACAGCTGATCATGTATCTCCTCTTCATGAAGCGTGTTTAGGGGGACATTCTGCTTGTACCAGTGTCTTATTAAAACATGGGGCCCATGTGAGTATTAACAGATGTCTGTCCTTTGGGGTCATACAGAAACATAAACTCAGTTTATTCTCAGCAAAACAGTCCCTAAAGCACAAAGGCATCTTTTTCATCTTGTACAAAGGTTGGGTAAAGTGCAGTACAACTAGTGTACTCAAAGATCTCAAAAGGTTCACACAATAGAAGTTAATACAGTTGGATTCAAAATAACCTTACAAAATATTATGATGAAACAAGAAGCACCTTGCCAGAGGATGCTTTGATACTCAAGAAAGTGAGCCATGCCAGTCCAATCCCTCTTTCTCAGCACTGCTAGACAATCTTGCTGGAGAAAATTCCCAACTGGGCAATCAATTCATTGGGAATTTTCTCTAGCAAGATTGCCCCAACTGGGCTATCAATTAGATCCCAAATTAAAATGAATATTCTAGAACTGCTTGTATTATCTGTGGTATTGCATTTCACTGAGACCAGCAATTCACTTTCACAAAAAGAGACGCCAGGACTCATCTGCGTGGAAGCCAGGCCGTCAGATCTCAGGTATAAGGGAACAGGTGATTGGTTAGAAGTGAGCAACATCCATTTTGCTTATACAAGGAAGCTCAGTCTCTCAGGGCTGAGCACTAGGGATCGAAGATAACAGTACAAGCACAGACAGCTTCAAGAGGGGATTAGATATGCATATGGAGCAGAGGTCCATCAGTGGCTATTAGCCGCAAGGTATAGGTGGAACTATGTCTGAGGCAGTGAGGCTCTGTATTCTTGGTGCTTGGGGGCTATAGTGGGAGGGCTTCTAGTGTCCTGGCCCCACTGATGGACCTCCTGATGGTGCCTGGGTTTTGGCCACTGTGTGACACAGAGTGTTGGACTGGATAGGCCATTGGCCTGATTCAGCATGGCTTCTCTTATGTTCTTATGTTCTATCCTGTCTTAAATTTAAAACCTGAGTGGTGGCAAATACTGTTTGTTTCATTTACCAAAACTCTTATAAAACATTTTAGGAGGAGTCTTATGGAACCTTAAGAATCTAACAGGTTTAATAAAGTTAAGTTTCTGTTCCCCAGAAGCGTACGCTTCTATAAGCCTGTTGCTTGTTTGCAAAAATTCCCTGACTTCTTCTAGAGTTACAACAGCCATTTTAATTTTCACATAAGACTCTTTCCTGAAATGTTAAATCTTCCAGTCAGATATGCTACAGTTGCCAGCACTTGACCCTAGCTTCAGACATGTTTCTTAACTTGCCAGGACTTTAATTGCTTATTAAAATGGGAACTTTGAAACCACTTAACTTCCAGAATACACAGCTGACTGGATCACAGATTTGCTGTCCCCTGTTTCAACTATATAATTTGTCCAAATAGTACTGCTTATAAAATAGACTTCCATGAAACATTTCAGATTATTAGGCAAAACATCTGGATTTTATGTTGCATAATAGTATTTTCAGACTGGATAATGACAGAACCCTGAGAAAGGCATGCAGCTTAATTATACAGCTCTTCCCATGGCTGTATATAATCTCAGGTCATGACTACCTTCCCACTACATGTTATTAAAAAAAATTCTACTGAAAAAAATAGTCTGTTACATTGCTAGTTCTATCCTTTCAGGTAAACGGAGCTACTGTTGACTGGAACACACCTTTATTCAATGCTTGTGCCAGTGGCAGCACAGAGTGCTTGAACCTATTACTACAGCATGGAGCCAGCCCACATGCAGTGTGTGATTTGGCATCACCTATCCATGAAGCTGCTAAGAGAGGTAAATCTGCCAGTAGATGAACCCTTACTTCATGTTGACAGGAGCGTTGTTGCTGAAATAAGGAAAGAAGATGAATGCATGAAAGTTGTTCCTACTGGATCCTTGGAGTCACTACAGATAAGCATGAGCGTATGTTGCATAAGCGCTTCTTCTTTTCTAAGGCTGGAAAGTATAGGTATCCATTCATACTCTGGACTGTATGTGAATCTTACTTCACATGTTTTCACAGCATCCCTGTAAGCATAACCGGATTTCTTAAGGTCATTGGGTTGGATCCAGTGATTTTTGAGCAGAAATACACGTACTGCAGTTTTTTTGATGCAAGCAGTAGTACAATGTCTGCTGCAGCTCATTGTACTTTGGCGTACTTTATAACAAAATAAGAATATGTATATGGAGCCATGGAATGTACAATAGATGGTTCATGTGATTTCATTTAGTTTGCTTTTGGAATTCCATCAGAAGACCTGCTTTGTACTGTGTTTTGCCCATGTGGAAAAGACAACGGGGATACAATCACTTTCACTAACCACTAGCAGACAGCGAGCGGTAATTTTAGCGCTTCCATTGGGCAAGGACTGTGGTACATGCAAACGTTTTGTGTGGAATGGGGCCCATTTTTTGGTCTTCCTGATCATGTGGTTAGTCTAGCTTCCCTCCATTCAAACCCCACAATCCTATTACTTTTCAAACGAACTATCAGTCCTTACACAATGGGTCTATTATATAGGAATGTCCTGCGAAGAAGGCATGGTGGAGAAAATCTTTTGTATGAAATTCAGTGTGCAAAAACAGTTTCTCTCCATCCCACAAATGGATTTGTGAAAATTGGATGGGCATAGAATTCCATATTGTAGTGCTCATTTATATTTTTATTCATTAAAATATTTATACCCTGTCTTTCCTCTTGGCTCAAGTAAAAGTCAGAGTGAGGAATAGTGAAAGCAGGTGGATGAAACAGAAGCCATTTGAGAAGGCAGAGAGTCTTTGCAACTGCTGAGTACCTGTTTAGTATCTGCCCGGTTTAAACCATTGAGTGGATTTTAATTTTATTTTTAACTGCCCTTTAAAGGCCATATCAAATGTGTGGAGTCCCTTGTGTCCCACGGAGTCAATATAGACCACAACATCAAGCACCTGGGTACCCCACTGTATGTTGCATGTGAGCACCAGCAAGTGGACTGTGCCAAAAAATTACTTGAGTCAGGTAATGAAAACAAAGCTATGTTGTTTCATGTTATGACTGTTCTCTGCGCATGCAGCGCTCTGGCGTTGAAGCATATTTGACTGTTGTCTGGGCATGGCCTAGGAATCTTGGCCAGTCATTTTCAAAACTGGGGCTGTTCAGCTGACTATCTGAAGCCAGATCTGGCCCACAAACCAATTTCATCTGATCCCCAGCAGCCTTTCCAAATTTTTATCAAACCTTAGAAAACATGTTGCTCACCATTTTTTTACCAAATCAGCGGGGCACAACAAATAAGCTTCATTCCCATGCCTGCTACTGAATTGCAATTTAGCATATTGTCTGAATGTAGCTTGTGAGACTCAGACCTGAATAAACCTCACCCCAGTTTCTTTGGGGGTGCTCTCTATTGGGCAGAGTGAGCTTCAGCGAGCTTCATTACTGAGTGGGAGTTGAACATGAGGAATGGATACGAGATCCCTGGACTCAAGGGTCATGGATCTGTCTCATGTGCAAGCAGTCCTTTCCATCCCCAGGATATTTTATTCCTAAGGACATGGGACTCGCATGGTCTGACAGCCACATAGGCAGGATGTCACTCTCCCCATCCTCTTCTGAGAGCAGATGAGTACTGATTCAAGAGGCAGAACTATTTTGTCTTCCTCCCCCTCCCCACTATAGCCTTCTGAAGTGTGTTGCTGCCGCTGCTTCAGGCTAGGAACATAAATCAACTGGAAGCTGGCTTAAAAAAGGTTTAACTGACATGGGCTCCTGCAAAAATCCCTGGCCATGGTTCTGTACTGTGGAACTATGAGGGGAATTTTTTGTTCGCATCCCTTAATTCCTTCACCCAATTACAGTTCACAAAATCCCTTGGCTACAAGCTTTGGTATATTAACAAGCTTGAAGCCACTTTAAATTAAATTAAAAATAATTGAAGTATTACCTTATGAAGTGAACATAAGAACATAAGAGAATCCAATGTAGGATCAGGCCAATGGCCCATCCAGTCCAACACTCTGTCACACAGTGGCCAAAAATACCAGGGGCCATCAGGAGGTCCACCAGTGGGGCCAGGACACTAGAAGCCCTCCCACTGTTGGCCCCCTCAAGCACCAAGAATACAGTGCATCACTTGCCTCAGCCCGAGAGTTCCTATCTATACCTTGTGGCTAATAGCCACTGATGGACTTCTTCTGCTCCATATGCTTATCTAATTCCCTCTAGAAGCTGTCCATGCTTGTAGCCGCCACCACCTCCTGTGGCAGTGAACTCCATGTGTTAATCACTCTTTGGGTGAAGAAGTAATTCCTTTTATCTGTTCTAACCCAACCACTCAGCAATTTCATTGAGTGCCCACAAGTTCTTGTATTGTGAGAAAGGGAGAAAAGTACTTCTTCCCCGACCTGCTTTTCCCAGGTGTAATCTTATAAACCTCAATCATGTCACCCCTTAGCCATCGTTTCTCCAAGCTAAAGAGCCCTAAGTGCTTTAACCTTTCCTCATAGGGAAAGTGTTCCAACCCTTTTATCATTCGAGTTGCCCTTTTCTGCACTTTTTCCAATGCTATAATATCCTTTTTGAGGTGTGGTGACCAGAACTATACACAGTACTCCAAATGAGGTCACACAATCGATTTATACAGGGGCATTATGATACTGGCTGATTTGTTTTCAATACCCTTCCTAATAATCCCCAGCATAGCATTGGCCTTTTTTATTGCAGTCGCACACTGTCTCAACATTTTAAGTGAGTTACATACTATGACTCCAAGATCTCTCTCTTGGTCAGTCTCTGCCAGTTCGGACCCCATCAATGTGTATTTATATTTAGGATTTTGGCTCCAATGTGCATCACCTTGCACTTGGCCACATTGAACCCCATTTGCCATGTTGACGCCCACTTGCCCATCCTTGACAGATCCCTTTGGAGTGCCTCACAATCCTCCCTGGTTCTCACCACCCTGAACAACTTCGTGTCATCTGCAAATTTAGCCACTTCACTGCTTACTCCCAACTCCAAATAATTAATAAACAAGTTAAAAATTATCGGACCCAGTACTGATCCCTGTGGTACCCCACTGCTTACTACCCTCCACTGGGAAAATTTCCCATTTATACTCACTCTCTGTTTCCTATTAATTAGCCAGTTTTTGATCCACAAGAGGACTTGTCCTTTTATCCCGTGACTATTGAGCTTACTTAGGAGCCTTTGATGAGGAACTTTCTCAAAAGCTTTCTGGAAGTCAAGGTAAACGATATCTATTGGGTCCCCCTTGTCCATATGTTTGTTCACCCCCCTCAAAGAACACTAACAGGTTATTGAGACAAGACCCTTACAGAACCCATGCTGAGTCTGCCTCAATAGTTTTTGTTCATCAATGTGCTTACTAATTCTTTCCTTAATAACAGTTTCCACCAATTTACCCGGTATCGACGTCAGACTGACTGGCCTGTAATTTCCCGGATCTCCTCTGGAACCCTTTTTAAAGATGGGAGTGACATTAGCTACCTTCCAGTCCTCAGGAATGGAGGCAGATTTTAAGGAAAGATTACATATTTTTGTCTGGAGATCCACAAGTTCACATCTGAGTTCTTTCAGAACTCTCGGATGTATGCCATCCGGGCCTGGTGATTGTGTGATCCATCAGTTGATCAAGATTGTTCAAGTGGACTGCAAGAGGCCTCTAGCTGTTTTTTGTTTTTACTATTTTTCCTTCTTTTTTTTGCTTTTTCCAGGAGCAAGTGCAAATGATGGGAAAGGTCTGGAATCCCCGCTTCACGTGGCTGTTCAGAATGCCAGTGCTGAGCTGGTGCATTTGCTCATTGACTTTGGAGCTGACACGAGTGCTTTGAATGCTGAAGGCAAAAAGCCAACAGAGCTGGTTCCACCAAACAGTACATTAACACAGATATTTCAGCAGAGAGAAGGTGCCCATTAACCCCTCTTTTACCCCTGAATCAAAGTATGTAAAGGAGCAGAAGCAGATATATACGATCATTAGTGTACATTATAGAGTATACTAAAGTCTATGAGGTTTCTCCCCCTAAAACACTAGTGTACATGTCAAAGATTTGCTATATAACTCTGTTACACTATTATAGATTATTTTAAGCCAGCACTGTTTTAGTGGTGTGGAAATATTTCATATCAGAAGCTTAAATAAAGGACTCTGTGTAGCCTACCTGTTGGTATTTGTTTGTTGTTGTTATCTTATGAAATACTTTGCAGGCCACGAACACAAACCTCAATGGAGAAAATTTTTTAAAAGCTCTGTTAGCCATCTTTTGTTATGAGGCATTTAAAATACTTCGCATTCATCTCACAGTTTGCAGGAGAAAATATAATATAGCTGCTAATCAGAGCTGTTCGGGGGTTATGAATCCTGGTGCCCAATTCGGTGTCAACGATAATGAGTTTTTGAACTTCATGATTGCAGTTTTGGGTTCATTGTTTACAGCGCATATTATGTATCCAAGTAAAGCCATACAGGCAAATAGCTATTACTTGTGTCTCCTCATAGTGTTTTTTGGTATACAGTTAGGGAATGGGAGGACATGGAGGCACATTTAGAATTGTTGAGCTAATGTATGGTCGACACTTTGGACGCTTGTTTGTTTAAACATTCATACCCCACCTTTCCTTATGGTTCAAGGAGGCTTGAAATCTGATGTAGAAATGCTAAGTGTGATTATTATAAAATCCTTTGAGAAGATTTGGAGCATGTGGTGTGCTCACATGAGGATTCTTTCTGTCGTGTACCATGGCTGCCAGGAAGTTCCCCCCTGGTCACACTGGACAAGTGTCCCTGAGGCAGAGTTTGGCCTTCCCCAGGGACCTGTGACTAGATGGTTAATCGGTTCTATTCATTTCCACATCTGCTTTATATCAGAGTGGGGGGGACGGGGGACTGCATGCTCTAATGAGGGGAGAATCCTTGCGTGATAACAAACATGCAGACAGACCTACCTTCATTCGAGAGGAGATTCCCATTCAGCAGTGGCTTTCACATGCCATTAATTGCTTTGCTTAGCCCAGTTTTCTCTCCTGCAATAATCTGATTTGACCTTCAACGATACCCATGGAGTATGAAGGTCAGTCATAAGAATTTCCAAGCCTGGTGTGCCTTCAAGCTTTCAGGTGCCCCGAGAGAGCCGAAAACTCAAAGCTACATTGTTTAAAGGCAGCTGCTTTGGGCTGCAGAAAACAAAAGCTGACCTTGTTGCCCAGCTGTGGGAAACTGATCTTAAGGCAATAATATCTTTTTTGTTTCTTTGGCATGTTTCCTCCAGGGCCCTTGTCCTTGATGCAGTTGTGCCGCTTGTGCATAAGGAGGTGCTTGGGATCCAGACAGCAAGATGGAATAAGTCAGCTTCTGCTACCAGATGAGCTGAAGCGCTTTCTCTTGTATCTTTAAACCTTTCATATTCCCTGCTGTATTATTAAAGCATTGTTTCTTATGCATGTGTGTCTGTCCCATTTACAGTGCAAGTACAAATCCAGGGGTTAGCATTATTAAGCCTCTGTCTTCTTTTTTATTTTGTGTATAGATCATGTTCCGGTTGCTTGAGAGAGACAGAATTTAGGAGAACTTCATCTGTGTACAATTGTTCATCTAGGATACACTGCTTTAAAGTGTGGCATTGGAGACACCTTCTGTGCTGTCAGAGAGTAACACACATATAAAAAGCCACTTGAAGTATTAAATTTAAACCGGGGTCAATAGGCTCATTTGGCACTAGGAATTTGAAAGAACCTAAGAAGTTCTTTTTTTGAACTCTCTTTTGGCAGAGGCAGCCCTTCTGAATTAAGACTGCGTTCGCAGTGGAAACAGCCATGAATCACAGGTGCAACCACACAAATGTGGTTATTGAGTCGGATATAGTCACAAGAGACTCATTTACAGTCCCACAGGTTGCTGTAATCAGCCTTAAAGCGGCTGTGTGGCCCTAAAGCCTTCTGTGGATGCAATCCCTCTGGAGACTTTCTTCCTTATGGTATTGACACTTGTAAAACCCTTGTCCTTCAAATGATTGTTTTCTTAGCTTGTTTCCATGTGTTTGCTTTCTGATTAAAGGGCTCTCTTAGATTATTCTCATACTATCTTCCATCCGTAGTAAATGCATAACCTCTGCTAAAGTGAACTGCATTCATGGTGACTTCATGATGTAGGGACAGGAACTGTGCTTGACCATACATGTGGTTACAGTGTTTGGGGATACACATTTTCCATCTTGTAGAAAGGAAAGTCTGACATGTTTGCTTGGAAGACGCATCAGTGGAACAGTGGTCCCACATAAAATGCTACTCATGTTGCTTTAGTTTGAAACACATGTGAGTGAGATTCTGGCAGAGGACTAGTGTAAGTTGCAAAGAGAGAACTTAGCTCTTCTTTAGCCGTGCTCTGAGCCTGCCTTCAAACTGGATACTGAGACCTACCAGCAAATGGAACACAGTCTTCCC
>NW_015170275.1:537605-564088 GCF_001447785.1 Gekko japonicus | reverse complement strand
AGTTCCAGTCTGAAAGTGTACGTGGAGCATTGCGAATATACTCTGTGCTGTCTGTCTTTACCTTTATCCAGCAGCTTTCTCCTCACTGCAGAGCAAGTGTAGCATAGTAGTTAGAATATCCACCTAGGACTGAGGAGATCAGGTTCCTTTCCTTTTATTAATAAACTCCTTTGACCAAAGGTCTTAAGAATGGGAGACCAGGCTCAGATACCCACACAGCCTTGAAGCTTGCTGTGTGACCTTAGACCAACCTTTGTCTCTCAGCCTAACCTAACTCACAGAGTTGTTGTTCTGGTAAAATGGAAGAATTGAGGACACTAGCCCTATACACAAGTTACAAATGACACATGTACAATCTGCACAGTGTACACTTGATATAGTCTTTACACACATGTTGAGTAATTCTCATGCTACCTTCAATGCACGTATAATTGAATGTGTGATTGAAAACCAACATTTATCCACATACTGGTTCCCGGTTTGATTCGTAAAGTGAACATACATTGGCTCTTTCTTACAAAGAGATGTATGTGTGTTCACCATAATGTGTGAACATGGTTTGTGTACAGCAGCCTGAGCTACTTAGGTAGGATAAAAATGTAACGGACAGATAAACATAACAGTACATGATGAATAATAGATTTTCTCTCCCTAGATGTTTTCTGAATTTTATTCAGTAGTACATTTTTGACTCATTTACTGCCAATCCTTACTTTTTGTTTTAAGACTATGAGGAATTTCAGACAGGCGATATCTCCCGGTAGGGAACCGGTTCTCAAACGGGTTCTGGTCTGTCATTTCAGGCATAACCCGTTTGAGAATCGGTTCCCTACCGGAATGTATTTGCCATTTCATACACAAAAGCTTCTGTCCCGTTTAGGAACCGGGACTGAAGCGTTTTACCTGTCAACCGCTTCCGAGTAGTCTTCAGTTCCCTCTCCCGGTTCTGTTACGCTTTTTTCCCGCTGTTTTTCGCCTGCGCTGGCTTTTTTTTTTTTTTTGAACGTTCAATTTATAGCGTTATAGCGATGTAACGCTATACCGGAACTTCAAACTGCACTGGGATCACTATTGCGATCGTTTGGAGTTCCGGTATAGCGTTTTATCGCTATAACGCTATAAATCGAACTTTTAAAAAAAATCAATCACCTGCACGGGAAGAAAACGGCGGGAAAACAAAGCGGTGCAAGTCTGAAATGCCAAACTGCTTCTGATCCGGCTCATTTCCGGTAGGGGCAAGCCATATGTGAAATGGCAGCCCTGTACTGGTTCACTTCAAAACGGATGATTACCGTCTTGAAACCGGATGAAACTGGGTAATGTGAAATTCCCCTTTGTTTTGGTTTTGAACTTTGGATGCCATGCAGTTCCCTACTTTACAACTTCTGTGCAGAAATACATGATCAGTCATATTTACCAAACCAGCACTACCATATCTCCTACAGAGACTGTGTCCCTATCTTTGTCTAATGTACACAAACATATAACCCAAGGATTGTTCAGTGGCTACAATGCACTAGGGATATGATTTTTTTTCAGAGACTGTCCAGAAAAGTCCTTTGATTGAGCTAGTTATGAGCCATCCATATTTAAACAACCTGTCCTTTTCATGTTGATCACTAGGTGGAGTTCTTACTGAAGAATAGAAAGTACTGAATAACAACCTGAAACAGGGACAGAAGATAAATTCTGTCCAATAAAAAAGTATAATGGCTTGTGTTAGATCGCACTAACAAAGGACTCTTAGAGTGATTCAGCAAGTGATTCAGCTTTATTGGAAGTAACGAACAAGCACTCAACTCAGTAAGAAACCAGAACAGAAAACAGTGGGAGCTTATGCTCCTTTTAAACATAACCGGGCTAATGTAGCCACGCCTATTTACAATTAACAACCAATGAGATTGCTTAGTTAAGGACCAATGGGAGTCTTTCCCTCCTAGGGAATGGTATCGTTCTGATTGGTCGCTGTTACGAAGCGACCAATAGGAAGTTCGCTCAGAGGAGCCCTGGTCTGGCTCGAAGCTTAACATAGGAGTCCTATGAGGTGATTCATGTAATCGTTTCAATACATTACAATTCCTCCCCCCTAAGTTAAGTCATCATCCATTTGTTTTATTATTTACATACATTCAAGTCATGCTGTTGTACATCAACTGTTCCAAAATACTTTATTACAATCGTAGTCTTTTAGATAAGTCGGCATCTGCCGCGTACGCTGAGACCTGCGAAGCGGTGCAGGCTCTATGGGCACACAAGGTTGTGAGTCACTGTGGGGTTCACTACAGCCTGGTTCAGGCACAAACTTTACTGGGGTTTCAGCCCCGCACCCAGGGGTCTGCCCTGACTCGGGGACAGTACCGGGCCTTTCGGTACTCACCGCCTGCTCTGGGGGTCTCCACTCAACATCAGGGAATTCAGCCGTCGGAGAAGAGGAAAGCACCCAGCCTTTGGCTCCAGTCACCTTCGTTCATTTTCCCTAGGGCCTCTTTTGCCGTCCTTACCATCCGTTCGGCCTGGCCATTAGATGCCGGATGGAAGGGGGCCGAAGTCATTTGGCGGATGCCATTACTCGTGAGGAACTGCTTAAACTCCTCAGAGACAAATTGAGGCCCGTTGTCACTGACGAGGACGTCAGGCAACCCGTGCGTGGCGAAAAGATGGCGGAGCGCATGGATCACGGCTAGTGAAGTGGTTGTTTTCATGCGCACAACCTCTAACCATTTAGACATTGCATCCACTACTATGAGAAACATGTTCCCCTGGAACGGGCCAGCGAAATCCAGATGCAATCTGGCCCAGGGTTTCCCTGAAGACTCCCACCTCTGAGGCGGAGCTTGTGGGGGTTCCGGCCTGACTTGCTGACACTGGGAACACACGCGAACCCAATCCTCAATCTCTTTATCCAGCCCAGGCCACCAGACATACCCCCTGGCCAACGCTTTGGTGTGCACCATTCCAGGGTGCCCCTCGTGCAGAGATTCTAGAACTCTGTTCCTGAGCTTGTCAGGGACCACCACCCTGTTGCCCCATAAAACACAGCCCTTAGAAATGGACAGTTCACTTTGGCGGCATTTGTAGGGTCCAAATTCAGGTTCAACACTCCCAACTGGCCACCCCCTCCAAACCCAGTTTAAAACACGGGACAGCACGCTATCTTTAGCCGTGTGTGCAGCAATGTCCCTGGACGATACAGGAGCCTGAGGGAGTTCGTCCAGTGCCAAGACCTCACAAGCAGGAGCAGGGTCGGGTCCCGCACAGGGCAATGGGCAGCGGCTGAGGGCGTCCGCATGTCCGATTGCCTTCCCAGGCCGGTGTTCAAGGTCATAATCGTACGCCTGCAAAAAGAGCGCCCATCTAAGCATGCGCGGGGACATGATATTCGGCAGTTGCTTATCGGGTGCAAAAATCCCCAGTAGCGGCTTTTGGTCAGTGACCAGCAAAAATCGCCTGCCAAAAATAAAGTCATGGAACTTTTTGACAGCCGCTACTAAAGCCAGACCCTCCTTGTCAATCTGGGCATAGTTCCTTTCTGCCTCAGAAAGAGATCTTGAGTAAAAAGCGATTGGCGCCTCGCTCCCATCAGGCATCAGGTGGCTCAAAACCGCGCCAATTCCAAACGGTGAAGCGTCCGCAGCTAACACCAGGAGCTTCTGGTCATCATAATGCGTCAGCACGTCATTAGACACCAACAGCTCCTTAACCCCCACGAAAGCCCTTTCTTCGGCCTGTCCCCACTTCCATTTCGCCTCCTTATGCAAAAGTGCGTGCAAAGGGGCCGCCACTGATGCCTTATGCGGTAAAAACGCATGATAAAAATTGAGGAGTCCTAAAAATGATTGGAGCTCCTTCTTACTCACCGGCCTGGGGGCGTCTCGGATTGCAGTCACCTTGTCAGTAGTGGGGTGCACCCCGTCTGCATCAATCCTGAACCCCAAGAACTCTACACTGCTAACTCCCAGTGTACATTTTGAACGTTTTACTCTGAGCCCAGCGTTTTGGAAACGCTTCAAGACCTCCTTCACCCGGTCCATCAACTCATTTTCAGACCTCCCCGCAATTAACACGTCGTCGAAGTAGGGCACCGTCCCTGGTACCCCCCTCAAGAGTTGCTCCATCAGGCCCTGAAAGATGCCGGGCGCCACATTTACCCCGAACTGTAGGCGATTCACCTTAAAAGCCCCCCTATGGGTAACAATAGTCTGAGCCTCTGCAGCCTCAGGAGTGACAGGCAACTGCTGGTATGCCTGTGCCAAGTCTAATTTGGCAAAGATCTTTCCGCCCCCCAATGAAGCCAGGATGTGGCTAATAACCGGGACGGGATAGGAGTGTTGTTGTAACGCCTTGTTAAGGGTGCATTTATAGTCTGCGCATAAGCGTATGGACCCATCAGGCTTAACTGGTGTTACTATAGGCGTCTCCCACTTGCTGTGAGGAACAGGTTCCAAAATTCCTTGTTCCACGAGTTTATCAATTTCCCTCTCTACTTTAGGCCTGAGGGGAATTGGAACCTTCCGATATTTCAGTCTGATCGGCTTTACAGATGGGTCAAGTTCAAAAGCAACCGGGGGCCCTTTGTACCGCCCCAGACCCTCTGCAAACACATCAGGGAACAGGTCATACATCATATCCCATTTATTCTCAAGCAATTTGTTAATCCCTGAAATACCAATGCCCAATGGCTCAAACCAGTCCAACCCCAGCAGGTTGACCCGGTCTCCCTCAGCAATAAGACATGACAGTTTAACACATTTCCCCTTATACTCAACATGTACAGTGTCTCTTCCGGCCAGGGGAATCCGGTTGCCCTGGAAGTCGGACACTCTGGTCTCCGCAGGCTGGAGCCGCCGTCTGCTTCTGGTCGGAAACAGCTGTTGCCAGGATGCTGCAGAAATCACCGTTACAGAAGAGCCGGAGTCCACCTCCATAGTGCATGGTCTGCCGTCGAGGAGTGGGGTCACGGTGATCTTCCCTTGGCAACTGGTGCGGTTTACAGCCGATGCGCTTGTCCGGGTCGTTGTAGTCTGGCAGCTTGCTTCCGATGCCGGGAAACGCTGCTTGCTGCTTCGGGAATTTGCGGGGGTATTCCTTTGTGCCGACCTGCTGGTAGGTGAGGGATCCTTCCGTGCCGATCTGCAGACTCTGGCCTGATGACCACGCCGTCCACAGGCTCTGCAGTCGACATCCCGGGCCCAACAGGAGTCGCGCTGGTGTTTCCCGCCACAACCGGAGCAAGGCTTGACGTTGGTAGTCTTCGCTGGGGTCCGCTTGCCTCGAACCGCGTTGACGTCATCGTCTGCTTCCTCGCTCTCGCTGTCCCGCTGCGAGTGGACGCTGTGCTCTGCCATCCGCTGGCGGACCTCCTTCGTGGACCTATCCGCTGCTTCTGCGGCCAAGGCCTCTTCGTAGGCCACTGCCCAGGTCAGAGTGGTACGGGCGAACAGCCTTTGTTGTAGCTTCTCGTCTCTGAGGCCGCACACAAGACGGTCTCGGAGGGCTTCTTCCACGTCATGGAAGTTGCACGGCCGTGCGGCTTTGCGAAGGGCCGCCACGAAATCCGCGATGGTCTCGCCTCCGGCCTGGCTCCGCTTGTAAAACGCGTGCCGGCAGGCGATCTCCGACGGTTGTGGAGAATAGTGAGCCTTAAGCTTCTCAGTGATGTCAGCGTAGGTGACAGACTTTATATTAGTTGGGGCCACCAACGACCTGGCTATGTCGAAGGTCCCCTTCCCGCAGGAACTCAGGAGGCACGCCCGTTTCTTGGCCTCGTCTGTAATGTCGTGTGTCTCCAGATGGAACTCGAACCTGGATAGGTATGAGTCCAGTCTTCTGAGGAAGGTTCGAAGCACTCGAACTTCTGGCTTCCAGCCATCGTGGGAGACTTGGGCACCGGAGCTGGTGGCGCCTCCGCCGGATCGGCTGCTGTGCTCTGCTCGCTTTCTTCCGAGTCCGAAGTGTGGATGTCCGCAGGGCTGCCTACCTGCTCTAACATCCCATCCTCGTCGCCAATTGTTAGATCGCACTAACAAAGGACTCTTAGAGTGATTCAGCAAGTGATTCAGCTTTATTGGAAGTAACGAACAAGCACTCAACTCAGTAAGAAACCAGAACAGAAAACAGTGGGAGCTTATGCTCCTTTTAAACATAACCGGGCTAATGTAGCCACGCCTATTTACAATTAACAACCAATGAGATTGCTTAGTTAAGGACCAATGGGAGTCTTTCCCTCCTAGGGAATGGTATCGTTCTGATTGGTCGCTGTTACGAAGCGACCAATAGGAAGTTCGCTCAGAGGAGCCCTGGTCTGGCTCGAAGCTTAACATAGGAGTCCTATGAGGTGATTCATGTAATTGTTTCAATACATTACAGCTTGGATCCTGTGGCATTGTTTCCTTTGTGTTTCTCGCTGGCTGCTACCACGGTGTTTTTTTGCAGTCGAGCTTCCTTCCTCTGCTGCTAGCACTCCTGCTTGTGCCAGCGTCTCTTGAAAAACATTGATCTTACACATGTGGAAGTGCTCGTGGTGAAGGGAGCAAAGCACAGTGGAGAAAAGCCTCCTCAGTGGCTGGAGAAAAGGGTGAGGGGAACAATGTCATAGGATCCAAACCCTAAAACGTATGTTCACAATCCAAACCTACTGTCAGTATGGCTTTTCTATAATACATCGAATTACAAGCAAGCACACAGCATTCCTCTTATTCTAAAGGCATTTTAACAAGTGCTGACAGTAATCACGGCATCACTAATGCTTTGTAGTGTCCCTGCACTATGTTTGAAGAGTGACTTGGCCCACCCACCCTATCTTGCTCCCCTGTTTCCTTTTGCTGTTGGGAGGTGGGCTGGCTCCATTCAACAGGCAGAGATCATAACCAAAACATTACAATTAACAATAAAGTGCTTCCATTGTCAAGATGGTCTTAAGTTGTTATAGTAGTATCTTCCAGCAACCCCAATTGGGGTATCATTGTCCAATAGGTAGTCCGACCCAGTCCGCTGTTCTCATTGTCGCATAGTTCTTATTACTGCTAAGTTTCCAAGGGCACTCCCGACCTCGATGGTATTGCCACCGTTGGTGGTGGTGGTAACAGCGGCAGCCCCTACGTGAAAGCCTGGTGGAAGAGCTCTGTCTTGCAGGCCCTGCGGAACTGCATAAGGTCCCACAGGGCCCTGATCTCCTCCGGGAGCTCATTCCACCAGGTAGGGGCCGCCATTGAGAAAGATTGTCGCAGCAAACTTTACCTCTCGGGGACCCAGCACCACCAACCGGTTCTGGGTCCCCGACCGAAGTGCTCTTGGGGGTATATACGGGGAAAGGCGGTCCCTCAGGTAGGTCGGACCCAGGCCATATAGGGCTTTAAAGGTGAGTACCAGCACTTTGAAGTGGACTCGGCATGCTATTGGCAGCCAGTGCAGCGCCTTCAACCCAGGCTTGATGTGCTCCCACCTGGGGAGGCCCATCAGCAGCCTAGCTGCCGCATTCTGCACTAGCTGCAGCTTCCGGATCAGCGACAAAGGCAGCCCCATGTAGAGAGCGTTACAGTGGTCTAGCCTTGAGGTGACCGTCGCATGGATCACTGTAGCCAGGTCTTCGCGGGCGAGGAAGGGGGCCAACTGCCGAGCCTGTCTCAGATGGTAAAATGCAGACCTGGCAGTGGCTGCTACCTGGGCCTCCATTGTTAAGGAGGAATCCAGGAGCACTCCCAAGCTCCTAACCTCCGACGCAGGCACCAAAGGCACCCCATCGAAGGTCGGGAGAGGGAGCCCCAACCCCAAACCATTCCGACTCAGGCCCAGGACCTCCGTCTTAGCTGGGTTTAGTTTCAGCCGGCTCAGCCTGAGCCACTCAGCCACAGCCTGTAATCCCTGGTGCAGATCTTCTGGGTCGGAGCCCGACTGGCCGCCCAACATCAGATGGAGTTGGGTGTCATCTGCATACTGATGACAACCCAGCCAATACCTCCTGGCAACCTGGGCGAGAGGGCGCATATAGATGTTGAAGAGCATCGGGGAAAGCACTGCCCCCTGAGGCACACCACATTCAAGCGGGTGCCTCTGGGACTGCTGTTCCCCTATTACCACTCTCTGTCCCTGACCTTGGAGAAAAGAGGCAAGTCATTGAAGGGCAAGCCCCTGTATCCCCACGTCGGCGAGGCGGTGGGTCAACAACTGGTGGTCGACCGTATCGAACGCAGCCGACAGATCTAACAACACCAGTGCCGCCACACCACCTCGATCCAAATGCCTCCGGAGGTTGTCAGTAAGGGCAACCAGCGCCGTCTCCGTCCCATGACCAGGGCGAAAGCTGGACTGGAGTGGATCCAGGACAGAAGCGTCATCCAGAAAGCCCTGAAGCTGTGCCGCCACTGCCCTCTCGATCAGTTTGCCCAAATAGGGCAAATTAGACACCGGCCGATAGTTGGCCAATTCGGTCGGGTCTAAAGTTGGTTTTTTCAGGAGAGGGCGGACCATCGCTTCCTTAAGTACCTCAGGGAACCGTCCCTCCACGAGGATGCTATATGTGTATGTAATCTCCATAGTCAAGACTGTCATGGATACTTTGGGGGGCTCTGATAACAAATAGGAAGAGCAGCCGATGGCCACTATCAGGGACATGTTATTGCAGAGACAATCCCTACCATTTAGAAGACTGTCAGAATCACTTGTCTTTTCCTGATCAGTTTATCTCATTCAGTTGTGCAGCTGAGAGAAGTGACTGTATTGGGGGTCTGACAGAAGAAGGCTTGGGTTTTTACTGGCAAAATCAAAGAAAGCAGGACTCCAACAATATGATATATTTGCTTTAATGTAAAGATGAAGCTTGTGAGGAACGTGAAAGAAATGATGTAGATATTATTTCCCCGCTGCTGTATCCTTCTCCTGGGCCCAGCTCCTTAGTAATGCTCAGACCTTGGCGACTGATGCCTAGGAATCATTTGTGAAACACCAGTCAGTCTGATTTGAAGGAGAGTTTGAGCAGCAATTAGAGTTGCTTTGCCCCTTATTTTCCCCCCTCTAAGGAACAGGGGGAATCAGCTAAGAGTCTTGCCTTGCCTGACCTGCATCTTTGATCTCTGTCATCCATGTGCGAACAGAACAAGTTGGAAAACAGGGTGCAGTTCTTAGTTGTGCAAGAACAAATCTTTCAGTTAATCATCTTATTTGCTTTTGAATAGAAGGAACAGTTGGACAATCAAACTGCAGAAAAAGGGGTCCCCCCTCCCCTTTCACTCTGATTGTGGGAAAGAGGTGTGACCTGTGACCTTTGGCCCTATTGCGGGGGTACCCAACTTGGTGCCCATGGGTGCCACAATGCCCACTGACACCTTTCCTGGCACCCACCAAATGTTTTTAAAAGTTGGTGGGGCCTTTGCCCAGCAGGGCTTCTGATAAGCTGTGCGTATGCAAGAACATGTTTTTAAACAATAAGTTCATTTTAGAAGGTGAACTGTTAAACAGAGCATCTGCCCAAGATGTTGAAGGGTCACTATTGGGGTACCCATAACTGCACTCCGTGACTTTCTGTGGTCAGCTCTGCCTCCTGCAGCAGCCATCTTGTGGTTGTGCCCACCGCCCCGAGTCAGCACGCAAAAGGTGTCCATAAGGCTAGCAATGGTTGGGGACCCCTGCCCTATTGGAATGTCTACAGTTTAAGCTTGTTGACATTCCATTTTTTGAAATTAGTAGTGCTGAATTTCATGTGTTTTTTCATGTGTGTGCACATGTGTGCACCTGAAAGTCATGGCGACCTCTGGTGACTGACCCCCTACTGGGGGCCTGGAGGATATTCAGAGAGGTGGCTGAATAAAGCCTGCCCCCACCTCCCAACTGCTGGTATTCTGAGGAGGTCTCCCATCCAAGAAGGTGCGAGAGTCAACCCTGATTGGCTTCTGAGATCTGGCGAGATCGGACTTGCCTGGGCTATCCAGGTTAGGGCTTCATGTGCTGTTTTCAATTCAACTGAAGTTAGATGTGATCAGTTCCTAGTTAAATCAATGAAGCATATTTACCTGTAACTAAAGTCCCATTGGGAGGGAAGGTGGCACATCAGATCTCAAAAGCTAAGCAGAGACAGTACTTGGAAAGAAGACCACCAAGGAAGGCTGTATAGGAAGGCAATAGTAAACCACCAGGGCTTCTCACTTGCCTTGAAAGCCCTTTGTTGGGGTAGCCATAAGTCAGCTGCAACTGGATGGTACTTTCAACATACAGAATGTCAATATACTGAGATTCAGCCCTTATAGTTTCTCATGTAATCCCCCCCCCCCCAGACATTTCAAGAAAATAGTGCTTGTTTGCACCCTGTTTTCAAGCTGGTGCATGGAGGCCTTCAGACAGGCTACATACATCAAACTGGCAGGGCGGTGAGTTAAATGAAGTGAAAGGATGTTGTGATTGATGTTGCCCAGAGTGGTGCCTGTGTATCACTGAGCAATCATTACCTAGGAAACTGATAAAAGGTACTTAATTCCTTATGCAACAAGAACCTACCACTCTTCCAGTGGCATTACCAAGCTGTCAGGGGAACCTCTAACACTGTGAGAACTTGTCATGTGAAAGTGAAAATGAATGAGTTTTCTGAATGTTTCAAGTCTGTTTTTATTGACAGATAATAAAGGCTGATTGCACCACCAGCCTTTGGGCTTCTTGTGTGTCCGTAAGGACTATTTTTGTAACCACAGATGGAAAACTGAATAGGTTGTCTGAGCATGGTATTATGGGCCCAGCTTCAGGTTTAGTGTATCACCACAAATATGGTATATGAATCATCTCCAACATTAAATTGGGAGCTTGACTTGCATAGAGTACTCAGCAAATTACTTCATCACATCAGTCGTCTATCTTTGGGGGCCAAAAGAAGTCATCTTTAGTTTAAAGGAGCAGTTCACAAAGTTTTGTTCGAATGCTGACAGAACTGTGCTAAGGAAAGGGGGGGGTATTATTATTCTTACATTTATGGTCTGCCTATCTTTGTGGAACTTCAGTTGTTGTGCATACAATTTGCAAAAGGTCTTACTTCCAAGCATTGACCAGTCACAATTTAAAGCCATTGCTAGCCTTCCTCCTCAGAGAAGACTGAAACATTTCTAGGGATGACCAGACTCTCTCCCATTAATGTGTGTGTTGGGGGGTAGTGAGGTCATGCCTAGCATAATCTGTCCCCCCCCCCCGCCCCTGCTGAAGCTGGCTACCCTTGCTTTAAGTCAACCTTTATCTTTGAAAAACCATTTTGCCATGCTCACATGTTTGGTAGCTAAAGGGGGATTTTTTTATTACTCAGAATTTTGCATATTGTGAAAAACGGGCTCCTGTTTTTCAATGGGAAAATGTCATATCACAAATTCAAAAAAAAAAAGTGGGGGGAAGCAATGCTGTAGGTTGTGCATGACATACTCAGTGATCCCACCTTCTCTACAACCTTTTACATGCCGTAAAACCATTGGGATTAATAAATGTGCAGAATCTGTTTCAAATGATGAACAGAGATTGAGTTTTCCTAACTTTTAATACACGTTATTGTGGAAAGAGTTAATTAGATCTTTCTTCAGACTTTGCATGGGTGGCCAGCTGGTATCAAGAGAGTGCAGGTCACACAAGCAGCAGGAGATTGTGTCCTGCTTGATCAGAAGTCTCTGACAGCCTTAAGAGCTGGACTGTAGCACAGAGACAAGCCTGAACTCCAGCCTGTGTCAAGCAGCTCACTAGCCTAAAGGCAAAAGCACTTCAATGCACAGCCGGTAGCAGCAAATGTACTGTGGTACACCACACATCGTGGCTCAACAAATTATAGAAGGTTACAGTAACTTGGCTCCAACTTTAGTTGCTCTGACTGCTTAGCAAACCACATCTTTCCTCAAGAGGGACCCGAAGGACTGTTGTGTGTTGCTTCCAACTAGCTTTGAATTGAGCAGATCTCCCTCTGGTGGCCCCAAACAGCCTGCTTCCTGGGACTGTTCCTTCTGTTTTTATTTCATTCATTATATTGTAGTCATTCCTTTTTGTTTCCTATTGCTTTCTAATGGGAAACACATTCCATTTTGTAACTTTTATGTTTGTCATCAATTTTTTTAAAGTACCCGAGGGTACACTTTTATTATTTTTTTTCCATTATATACTACAGACATACAGACATACATACATTTTTTTCATCAATTTTGGATGAAGTTTTCCAGGGATTTGATTCCTCTCCAATGGATCATACCTGAAATGTTTTCAGAAAGATGAGACGAAAGATCCCAGTTTTAGAGTCAATTAAGGTTCTCACAGGGCAGAGGGAGGAATGTGGAACCCTGAGGAAGGTGCTGATGAGGCCCTATAAGAGCCCAGTGAACTGAATGCCCCTTGATGACAGGGGAGCTTTGGCCTTTCTTGTAAATTTCCTAGCGAATATAGAGGCAGTTATGTTCCTTGTCACTTTGATCTGGGGGTGGAACTAGAAAGGAATGTCCGTCTTTACCTGTCAGTCTTCTCCCCCCCCCCCCGGCTTTAATGTACATGTTTAGATAATATAGAGCTGCGGTGGCTCAAGTGGTTAAGAAGCTGAAATGCAGGCTATGGAAGGTTGGTAATTCAGCAGTTCGAGACCCGGGTGCTGCATGATGGAGTGAGCTCCCGTCTCTAGTTCCAGCTCCTGCCAACCTAGCAGTTCGAAAGCAAGAAATTGCAAGTAGATAAATAGGGACCACTTTGGTGGGAAGGAAACAGCGTTCTGTGCGCCTTGGTGTTTAGTCATGCCAGTCACATGACCACAGAAACGTCTTCGGACAGCGCTGGCTCTTCAGCTTTGAAACGGAGATGAGCACCGCAACCCTAGAGTCGGATTCGACTGGCTTTCGAGCAAGGGAACCTTTACCTTTTTACCTTAGATAATATGGTTGCTAAGTTACTGTATTAGGATGGAGAAAGCTGTCTTCTAATTTTAAAAAAGTCTCAGGGGAGGACCCTGTCTATGGGCAGGAAGAGGTGCAATCTCAGTGAGGAGATTACTGTACAACCCCCACCCCCAAACTAGGGGGTGCCCTTTACAGGCAAAGTTCTCATTTTAAATGTTTGTTCCCCGCAGTATACTCCACTTGATTCCATATCCTTTTAAACAGAAGACAGTTGATGTTTTACTATTGATTTTGACAGCAGCAAGTTTGGGTTCTTACTGATATGTGTTCTAGGTAGTACTCAAAGAAGCCAGGAGTGAGAGAATATGATAAATTTGTTCTGGCACATAGTTGAAGAATTCAGTGAGCATTTTAGAAAATGGGCACAGGGATTATCTGCAGTCAAAACTCACGTATCATGAAAAGGGCAATGGATTAGCAAACGTTATCCCGCAGTTCTGAGAAGTTATTTGTTAGTAAAATGAGTACCCCAAACAAAATTGTCCTTTGAAATTAAATTATTCCAATCCCACCTAAGTAAACACTAAAAATAATAGCTTTCTGTATATTTTCTTTCTGGCTGCTGTCAACAGAGCTGCAGCTCTTGGAGCAGTTTAGGCTGGAAGTACTTATTTTCATTCACATTCAGTTTTCAAACAGTTACTCTTGAAAATATTTGAATTTCTAATTAGGGATGGACATGAACTCGGGAAATGTGGTTCACCTTTCAATATAATAGGATTACTCCTGAGGAAGACTGGTGAAATGAGTTTATAACCGGGTGCTCCAGGAGGAGGATGGACTTTTCCTTGAGAATGTTCAAAATTCCTTAGTAATATTGTAAAAGTTTCATTTGTAATATAATTTGATGTTCATAAGATTTATTAAATGTCATTGTCATTTTTATCACAGTGTTTGTTTGTTTGATATATTTTCTGATGAAGACAGAATGTAGGAGCAGAGCCTAAACAAATAGAGGTTTATACATGTTGTTTTCCAGTTGTAAGAACAATTGATACCCCAAAACAACCTCTAAACCTCCTAAAGCAGTGCTGTCATGGAGCCAGGCTTGGCTTAAACAGTGGCTTTTGCTGGGAGACTAAGAAAACCTCATTTCAAGCTGCCCTGCCAGAACATCCTCCATGCAGGCAACCCCACCCTCTCCTGTCAGCAAAGTCCAGAAGGACTAGAATGGGCAAATCTCTGCCCTCGCCTCAGGTATATTCTACTGACCAAATGACCAGTCTTTTGTCTGTCAAATGTACAGGTGGGCAGGGACAAAGAGCCTCTGGTCTGTGCTATTGTCATGAATGTAGTATGTTGCATGCTTCCTGCCCCCAAATCCTGTTTCACTTGTATGTCAGGAAATACCTTCAGAATAATCCTATCATTCCTGTCTCTGTATTCTTGTCTAAAATATCTGCATTCTGATACCTCTGCCAGACCTATCAAGGTAAACTAACTCTTCATGCCTAGTGAATGGTCACCCATTCAGCTTCATCCTGCCACACATTAAGAAGCTTCACCTCCTTTTGTCTGGCACTAGGGAAATGCCAGATCACACTGTTGTTTCATAATGGGAATCCCATCAACCCATTGTGAAACTAACCACCATACTTCAGCATATCCTTAAGATATGTTTTGGGGTATAAATATACCCAGTCTTGCACATGTCTGGTGTGATTGGCTGGGCGTGCACAAAGCTAACACCCCTGATCATAACTCAGGTCCTCCGTGGTCTCACTGGTCAGACCACGCACCTTCTCTCTCCAGCCTCTGGAACTCATCACCTCTACAGGATAGGTACAGTATCACCCTGATCGTCCCCATCCTCTCTATTTGTATGCTAACTCCTTTATATATCTTCTTGTATGCTTACAATTCTTGATTTGAGTGAAAATATCCAAATTAAAAAAAATTCTTAATAAAACCCATTCCTCTTAACTACTTAGACTGGTTATTGACCAACCAGAGGTTTTAAGGGAACTGTCTCCATAAACACTGATAGCAGAGTCTCACTATTGCCCCAACTCTTGCTAGCTCTGCCTTTGACACTAATTCCCACAATCAAACCAAAGGCAAGAATATTATTTAATAAAGCTGATAGGGGTAACACTATCACACGTTATGCTCTGTGTACAGTGGAGTGATGGGCACATGCTTGATCATATGCTTCTCCATGCATAGAGTGTAGGTGGACACATTGCTCTTCCTCCAGGGGTTTCAGGCTGACACACACATGGTCCCTGCTGTCCATTTTATCATCGCAACAGCCCTGTGAAACACATCACACCAACAGAAGTGACTGGTCCAAGATCACCCATGGAGCTTCAAGGCTGAATGTGGATTTGAACCCTTTGATATTCAAGAATACTCTAAGTGCAAGATATTGCAGGGGAGGAACCTGGGCTCTCTCTAATGTACTTTGTGTATATTTGGGCAATGCTGGACTGGTGGGGCATGCTAAAACAAATGAAAGAGAATGGCCATTAAGATTCATTGTGTCCTTTTAAATGAATCCACTGAATTTCCAAATGGCTATTTGGAAGCACTGAAGCAAGGGCGAGTAGTTGACGACAAGGTAATCCTTAGGAACCATCACTTTCAGTGAAGTCACTGTCAGTGGCAGACCGAAGTGCCTTGGCTTTTCCTTCATTATGAATAAAATCACAGACCTTGACAAACATTCACCATTTAGTTCAGTTATTTATTGACTCATTAACTAAAAAAATAATAATTATTGACTCATTGGGCCCTAAACAAGGTTTACGTTTTGGCATTTAAGTAAAGTGGGCAGTATCCTCTTCCTCCATCCTAAAGGAGACTTCCTCCATTTCATGTGACTCTTCCACTGGAGGAAGTCTCCTTAGGCTGGAGGAGGATATCAAACTTTGATCAGTGGAAAGGCCAATATTTTGGGGAAAGGTGCTAATTTTACTATAATGTATAAACTCTACATCAGTAGTCCAAGTAGCCCAGCTTCGTTTGAGTTTGTCAGCGCTTGGGAACTAAGCAGAGTCAGCCATGGTCAGGAGAACACCCAGGAAGACAGGGGTCTCTGTGCCTAAGAAGGCAATAGCAAACCACCTCTGCTCATCTCTTGCCTGGATCACCTCGTGGATGGGAGTGACATGAGTTGGTCACAAGTTGACAGCACATTGTTCTCCTATCTCCAAATCATTCTGTTTTAGGAAGTTCTGAGTCACTGCAATATATAAGACCATTTCAAACAGTATCTAGTTCATAGTTTCCCACACTGGTAAGAATCACACCTTTATTTAATGGTTTCCAGTGCTCAAACAGAAACTCACTGCTTTACAATAGCCATTTGGAATAACAGTCCACAAAATAACAGTTACAGAACTGCAGCATTACAATAAAGAATTCCACAGCATAATTTTACTGCCTAGTTGTTATTCTTGTAGGTACCGAGTTATTGGTTTTTCCAAGAAGTGGTGTTATACCATTGTCAATGGCTGCCCCCCCCCCCATATCTTTGCCTCTCCGTCTCCCTCTGTTTGCCGGGCTGGGCCTGTCAACCATACTTCAAACTGGCAACACTACTTCAAACTGATTATAACAGTAGCCATTTTTCATTTTTTAAAAGGATTCTAATTTTTGCTGTATCAAATCCTCTCCACTATATCATGTCATTGTTTGCTTTTGAATTGTTGCTTTGTTCTCTGGGCCTTCTTGCATTAATAAACCATGTGTTTTAGATAGGAGGTCTTGAGCTGATTGTAAATTCAGTGAACGCTGTTCAAATGCTGTCTGTTTTCTTTGCTGTGTATACCAAGAACATATCCTCAAATATATCAAAGAAATCAAAGAAACACAGAACACGAAAGGTGATACAAACTAAATATATTTGTGTTAGACTAAATTTTATATGATTCACAAAAAGAAGGCACAAAATCCAAAATACACACAGCAATTAAATGCTATCAAAATCCTTTTTAAAAAGTGAATATTTTTATTTACTTCATTTATACCCCACCTTTCTCCTCAATGGGGACCCAAAGCACCTTCCATCATTCTCCTCTCCTCCACTGTATCCTCACAACAACCCTATGAGGTAGGTTAGGCTGAGAGTGTGTGACTGGCCCAAGGTCACCCAGCAAGCTTCCATGACAGAGTGGGGATTTGAACCTGGGTCTCCCAGATCGTGGTCCAGTACCCTAACGGCTATACCACATGGGCTCTCAATTTATTTAGCATACTGTTTTATATATTTATGTATTTACATAATACATATTTATCCTATTATGAGCATATTACATGATACGCCAAAGAAGCAATGAATAATGGATAAATAAAGAATACCATATAATGGTATTTGGATCCCCAAAGATTTACTGCCGATAGAAGGATTTCTATCAGTGAAGCACAACTGGTGTGCCTCCCACACTCCTACTGCAGGGCGAAATGCCATCTGAAATGCTGCTTCAGGGGGTACGGGAGACCCCCAAGATCCTCATGAGCGAGGAGTCCACTCTGCAGTGGAAAGGGGAATCAGTGAAAATTGCTGCATTTCTGTCAGTGGGAAATCTTAGGTGGGATCATCCAACTCGCTGAATGAAGATGTGAGATATGTTAAAGAACGATGACTGCATGAATAATACATAATCAAATAATGAATAATAATTGCATAAAATGGGTGAAAATATGTGACAATATGTTAAACAATGAATATATGAATAAATCATCTGTGGGAAATGATGAATAATAATTCGTAAGTAAGTGAATGTAACTGAAATGTAAAGTCTCCACGAGAGAGGAGGTTGGTGTTACCAGTTCTCTTGTCCTCTTGCTCTTTCTCACACTGATGCCAGGGTATCCAGCTCTTTCTATTCAGGTTGGAGGGAGGAAGGCTATGAGTCCTTCCCTCTTTCAGCTACCTTCATCCCACACCTGTCACAGTTCACTGTTGACAACACATCCCAGGGCAATGAATTCCACAAATGAAGTTATTTTCTGAGTAGGGAAGGGCTTCCTTTTGTCAGTCCTGAACCTGCTTTTAACATCCTCCAGTCTTGAGCTAAGGCAACGGCAGCCACATGTGCTATGAATGGCAAAAGCAGCATGTGGAGGGTGGAGGGCATGTTAGGAGGCTCCTTGCCAGTGATGTGCAGAGGGTCTGCAGCAGTGCAGAAGAGAGTGCAAGGAATGAATGATGAGGCATATTGGGTGAAAGCACAGAATGGAGAGAACTGACTTCCATGTGGAAGGGAAGGTTTGTGGGGGAAGAAAAGGAGAGGGCCGGGGAAAACGAGTGAAGGAGGGTCCTTAATGCTAGGCCTTCATATAAGGAGGCGGCATAGTTTTAAACAGCAGCACCGTTTACAAGAAGTCCAGTCCTTTTTCTGCGTTGCGATGCTCTAACAATATCTTCCTTTTTTTCTCTGTTCTAGACAGTGTCAGCGATGCAACGAACATGAAATTGAGCCAACTTCGACTGTGCGACTGAACAACAACAACAAGTGCTTGCTATGGGTTTCGTAGCACAAGAGGTGAGACACACATCAGGTTGGGGGCAACTCAACTCATGTTTCATGTCTGTCCAGGCCAGGGCTCACCTTCAAAACAGCTGGAGGGCCCAAATGGGCTGTGAAGAAGAACACAGCAGCAGGCAGGGCTTCAGCCTTCCCTCCCACCCCACAGCCCTTTCGACAGCTTGGGAGGGAGGAGACTGTTTGTCCTTCTGCTGGTTACACATGTCTGCCCACACGTCCTAGGAAGAATCCCAAACCTGATTCACATTTCATATCTCTCCTGTAACGAGATGTTCAGGCCTGGAGTGGATGAGGGCAGTCTGAAATACTGGTCTTCATTTTCCCGATTGCTACAGGGAGGGGAAGAGACAGAAGTCAGAACTTTTGCAGGAAAGTAAGAAGGAGAAGAAAACTGGACTGAAACTAACAAAATTCAACAGAGACAAAAGCAAAAACAACCTAATGATGTGTGTAGGTTGGGGGAATACCTGATTTGATAGAAGTGAAAAAGATTTCTGGGTTGTGGCTCATCACAAGCAGATAGGGTTCCCATTTGCCCGCTTATGTACTGAATTCTAACCATAAGGCTGGAAACATGAATGATACACAATTCGTTGCATAGTGTTTGATGCCTAATGTTATACATGCCTCTGGCTGATGTTTATTTTCAGTGTTCAATATTCAGTAAAAATTATTTAAAGAGGAGACAACTGGTAAGTCCTGCTTCACGCCTCATTATAAAAAGTGTATTTTCCCTATACAGCAGAAAGATGGCAGTATTCTACTGAATTTGTTCCCATCACCGGTTTCATCTACTAAGGTGGACTCAAAATAAACAAAATCCTTTCTGAAGTGATGTTAGATTTTCTGCTAGGATGATCAGAGTTCATAAGTCTTCGTTGGAAAATATCAGAAAAGGTGGTTTTTAGCCTCGTTTTCAGGTTATAGAAAGACAAAACCTTTCCAGAGCAAGTTAATTGATTTTTTTCTTTTTAAAAAATTCACCAAGAAGTACCAAAGAATTGTGGTCTTCATTAGCCACCAGTATCTCATCTATAAACTCAGGGCTATATTTTTATAGGTCAGCCATAGTACAGACATGTCCAGAGACAATTCATCAGGGAGGGAATGACAGCAACAAAGAGGAGTGAAATAACAGGGAATTCTTTTACTTGGAGAGTATAACTGAAAATAATATTAAATTAGAACATTTTGGGCCATTTTGGGATCAGTTTTCTTGTTGTCTGACAACTGCTTCCTGCAGCTTCTTGAGCTGCTTATGTCTTGCCCTTTAGGCTGGGGCAGGAGTCGGACAAAGGATGGATGGGGATTAACTTTAGCACCTCTGCTGTTGCATAAAAATGGGGTTGTTGGTTTTTTTGCTAAAATGCCTGTGGGCATATTATGCCAGACAAGTTCAGTAGAGCCTGTTGTAGAAGTTGCTCCAGGGCCTGCACCCCATTATGAGGCTTAGCTACATTGCTCAGCTAAGAAGAGAAGGAAAGAGACCTAGGGATCCCACGGAAATGCTTTGCACGAGAACAAATCTACAAAAACGTATTTGGGGTTATGCCGATAATGGCCCCTCCAGAGAATCCTAGGATATTTGATGAGAATGCTGAAAATGTATATACAAAGAAAGAGAATATATGCAGATAATATGTTGAATTTCTTTCTATATATTTTGATCTTTTCAATTATAATTAGGGACAGGTTGGAACTGAATGCTACTGCAAAATGGAGATAATGGGGTTTAACCATACAATAGAGACTTCTAGGCTGTTATGAGCCCTGGGAAAAGGGGGAAACATCTAAACGAGGGTGTCTGTCTTTTCCCTTTGTGTGTCTGTGTTTGTGCACATGTCTGGTGGGTGTCAGCTTTGAGTAACTAAACTACTTGGGGGGGAACAGCTGGGCACACACTCTCTCCCTGCACAATGTTCCCAATCCAAAGCAGGGATCCACATCTGTTCCCCCCCAAAAAAAACTCTGGGAAGAGCCAGAGTTTTAAAAAGGCCTGGCAATCCTACTCTCTACACGTGCCTATCTTCCATGAATTTGGCTAATCCCCTATTAAAGTCAACTAACTAGTGATCATCACTACATCCTGGGGCAATGAATTCCACAAACCAAATTATTTTCTGAGTGAAGAAGTACTTCCTTTTGTTAGTTCTGAATCTGCTGTCCATCAGCTTCACTATTGCTGAGGACAGACTGGCAGTATGAAGCATGTGGGAGGCGGGGCAAAAAGACCCAGACCAAGTTGTGCTGGAGATTCCCGGTCGCACTGCACCTACTGATGCGGGAGCATACCAGGGAGTGTTCACACTGTTGCCACGCCCCTGGTGGAGGTGTGGCTGTAAGCAGCTTTTTTTATTCCGGCGACATGCGTCTATGTGCCTATTTCTTGAGCAACCTGCTCAAACGTCTCCCTGTTCCTGTGGGTCTGATGCAAGGCCTCCTGCACTGGCCGCTCACCCCACACTGCCAGGCGGTCCAAGGTCTCTGCCATTTTCCAGGATGCTCCTCGCACGCCTGCCATTTTGCCGGTCTGTTTCCCAGGAGGCTGCCTGCTGGGAGCTTTAACTCTGCGAGCCGGAAGCGTCCTTGCGGTGGTTGTGCGCTCCAGCGCATATTGTGCACGCTTATGCGCATCCCTGCTGCCGGATCAGCCGGTTCACATTATCAATGTGGCTTGTTCCCAGCTTTTAGCATGCACACCTCCGGGAAGCGGGATCAACGCGCTCTCCGGGATTTGCTACGGCTTTCACCTGGTATTTTTTTAACTCAGTAGGGAATCGTCAAAGGACGGGTTGAGTACGGCTGGGGAATGCCTGACAGCTGTGTCTGTGTGAATCATCCCCTTTAATCCGTTTGTGAAACGTGCCTATATCGGGCCAAACTGCCAGTCTGAACTCAGCCTATATGTGCCCATGAGTTTTGGTACTAATGGAGAGGGAGAAAAAACTCTCTCTATCCACTTCTTCTACCTCATGCATAATTTTATAGAGGCCTATTCAGTTCTTGAGAGCAATAGATAGTCATTTCGAAAGGTTGTAATATGATGTCTCCTTTTACACAATAGTTGCCTTTATGAATACTTGCCAATCATCGTTTGACTTCGGTTATTGCAAGTTCTGGACCGACACACTCTCTGCATGTATTTTCATTCAGACACTGTGTGTCACTGTTTAGAAATCTAAATCACAGCAAGCCTAAGGAAAGTCAACACAGTCTAATCAAAATTCATACTAGCACCTCTTGAATATTGTATGTATCTGGGTGCAAGAAAGTGCATTTCCATTCCATCGCTTAGTCCTTTTCAGGTTCCTTTTAAAAATCATTATTATAACACACTATTTTGTAATTCAAGATATGCATAGCAAAAGAGCTAGCAAAATTGCTCTCTCACTATACGAATGCCTTTGCAAGCCAACACTTGAAAAGAGCTCTTATTGCTCATGCGATTCCTACTGTTCTGATGCAATTGGACATTTTGCCAGACAATGCTAGGAAGGGTGGGCTGTAACATGAAAGCCTGCTTTAATATATACCTTAGGGCTTAAACTGGAAGGTATATTGGACACTGATAGTCCTGATTACAAGATAATCGTGAAGTTGTTTATCCCAGAGATAATGGCCACCAACCATCCTCACTGCTTGCACTGGAATCACCCAGTAGCAGGGGCAGGGTTAGCCTCCATGCCAGCAGTATCCTGGAATACTTTCCAGTATCCTGGAAAGAGGTACTTTTCTCCCTTTCTCACAATACAAGAACTCGTGGGCACTCAATGAAATTGCTGAGCAGTTGGATTAGAATGGATAAAAGGAAGTACTTCTTCACCCAAAGAGTGATTAACACATGGAATTCACTGCCACAGGAAGTGGTGGTGGCTACAAGCATGGACGGCTTCAAAAGGGAATTAGATAAGCATATGGAGCATAGGTCCATCAGTGGCTATTAGCCACAATGTATAGCTAGGGGCTCTGGGGCAAGTGGTGCTCTGTCTTCTTGGTGCTTGGGGGGGGGGTCAACAGTGGGAGGGCTTCTAATGTCCTGGCCCCACTGGCAATGTTCCCTCTAAGCTGTGGAGTCTTGTGAGCAAAAATCCTACTTGGTGAGCTACTGGCATTAAAGTTGTGAGTAAGCGATTTGGCTCCTGCATAAATTAGTTTGCTCTGGAGCCATCCTTCCTGAGCGAAGACAAAAATGTGTGAGCTGGAGGCTGAAAAACTGTGAGCTAGCTCACACAAACTCAGCTTAGAGGGAACACTGCCCACTGGTGGACCTCCTGATGGCACTTGGTATTTTTGGCCACTGTGTGACAGAGTGTTGGACTGGATGGGCCTTTGGCCTGATCCAACATTGGCGTCTCTTATGTTCTTAATGTACCCATTTACTTTCTGTTTATAAAAGTGAGTGGCTACAATGCATTTATGAGGCAAACATCACAGTGCCGCATGTGGAGATATTACTATGGGGACAGTTTCTGTTGCTCTTATCATATGCCCTGGCTTCTACTGACAAGAATCCCATTGGATGGATGTCATGCATCTCTGTGCCTTATCATTCCCTCCACTGTAGAGGCATTCCTTCAACACCCACTCTGGCCATCAAAATCATGCCTATTATTCTAGTGAGGGCTGTAGACAGGGTGGGGACAGTTAGTTCATTACTCCACCTGAATCACTGTTTCTTCCAACTTAGGAACTGGTTGACAAACAGCAATAACAATAGGTCTTTAATGTATTAAATGGCATCGTCTTTTTAAAGAATGGGAGCTTTTTCAAAGGGGAACTCTGTAATACTTCCTTCCTTCCCTTTAGCTACTACGAGCTAAAGGGGAGGCAAAAGGTAACAAAACAGGGGTAGTCAACTCATTCATCCTAGGGTCTGGATTCTCCTCTGTCAAACTATTCAGGGAGTAGACTCCCGCAGCAATGATAACTCTGCTCTTCCCTTCCCTTTCCCTGCAAATGGCCTAAGGTCTGACCCTAACTGGAAATGGGGTGGCTCCACCGGCTACAGAAGATGGCTCCAGCCTGGACTCTAGTATCACTTTTTCCTTTCTTGAGATCTGATCCTGTCAGACCCTTACATTAATTACCTTTCACACAAGCATAGCTCTTGGGAAAACTACTACTAATAGGAGGAGGGAATTGGTGGCAGGAAATTCCCATATATGAGAGAGTAGCTCACACTCTTGATCATGTATGTTATATTGAATACGTTCATAAAATATATATTTAAAAACTCCTTCCTCTTAACCATGTATCACAAACTGAAGAAGGCATGAATTACTGTAAAGTATATTAAAAAAATTCAAATATTTACCACTGAATCATGTAGGGAGAGTTAGAAATGGAAAATTGTGACCATCTGACTTCCATCCTGCTGTGGTATGAAGTGACACATTATGTAAAAATAAATTCCCCAGATGCTTCAGGGCACTTTACATGCTTCAAAAGAGCAGGTGCTTTAGATTCCCTTTATAGTCATGCTCCCCACTCTCCTCATCAAGCCATCCCACAAAGTGAAAGATGTCCCTGAGTGAAGGCTTGATAGATTTAAATTTGATCATTACGATGAATTCTACTGATCTCGAATGCAGTGAGAGCACAGCCTGAATCCCCGGAGTGATTGCCCTGCTATGAAGACGATGCTGGCATAAAATGTCGGCCTTGATTGAAAGTTATCCTTGTTGTTAACTCAAGCTGTAACAATTACCAGGGGACCAATTCAGATTCCTGCAGAGAGAAACATCATTCAGCCAAATGGCACACAGAACCAGTGCGTTAAGACAGAAATACAGATCTGTGGCAAGTTTCCACCCTCTTTTGTGTCAGATTTAGCAATATTTATCACATGGGGCACCATCATCATGCTGTGATTTTCCTCACCCCTGCTCCACATCATTGGCTGTGTTGGGGAGCGTAGCAAAACTAGTCATGGCATGACATTAGGGGTAAGTGTTCCCAAGTATTATCAGGGAGATAATTTGTCACAGGGATTAATTATTAGGCAATTCCCCTGCGGCATATGTATAGCACGTCCCATAGGTGTTCCTTAAACCTGATATTACACATGGCCTGCTGTAAATGTGAGGCTGACAAGGCAAAAAAAATAAACAACTCTCGTCCATGGGACTTGGTGTTCATGCAGCTTCTTGCGTAAACTGAGCTACTATCTGTGCAAAGCAGCTATACATGCTTACTATGCCAGATGAGGCTAGCCCAGGTTGGTGCTCCATCGGTGTGCTAATTAAACATAAGTAAGTGCTTTGCCCTGGCAGGCAGCTCACCTTAAATCAGAAGCTGTGTGCGTGTAAAATACCCACGGGTGAGTTTTGCTGCTTTACCAGTATCAGTGTTTAAATTAAGCCAGAATGGGTGGCAGGGAAATGAAGACTACCCTGACTGCCTTCTCTAAATGGGCCAACTGCATTGTCATGACAGTGGGAAATTTATCAAGCCATTCCGTATATCCCACCTGAAAATGGAAACCAAGATTATGGTGAGATGAAGGGTTGCAAAACTGAAGCCCTGGAACTCACACTAGAGCTTAACTGTGTGAGCTATCCAGGACTATGTGTGCTTAGAAGGACTCCAAACTCTCTTTTGGATTCCTAACATTAGCATATTTGAGATGCAGCAAGTAAGAAGCCTTTGGATTGGCCAGGTCAGCCAAAAATATAAAGCTTAAAGAGGTGCTTATCTATGTCCTGGGTTTTTGTAGAAATCTCAGGTTGGATCTGGTCAGCTTCTTTACTCAGCCTCACCCAGTTCCTGTTGTTATTACAGCCTGTATCACATACGGCTTTTGTCCATGTAGGACCCATAGCCTTTTAGGACCCTGTCCTCCCTTTTTCATCAGTAGGGAGGCTGGTTGGATCAGGGAGGGTCATCTACTTTGCATGCAGAAAGTACCAGCTTCAAACCCCAGCATTTCCAGTTAAAAGGATCAGGCAGTAGTTATGTGAAATATCTTTTCCTAAGACCTCAGAGAGTAGGGATGAGCACCAACTGGCTCATGAATGTCATGATTAATTTTGGCTGGCTCATGGAAGTTCATAGCAGGTCAACAGGAACTAAATTTCTATGGATTTTCAAGCAGTTCATGGAGGTGTGTGCTGGTTTGTGCTGGTTTGTGAATGGATACATTGCCAGTCTCTCCTCAAACAAAATGTTTGCCAAAGTCCAAAGCAATGGGGGGGGGGGGAATTCTCCAGGCTTGAAAACACATTTCAAAATAGTCATGTCAGTTTCAAGAGGGGTCCCCCCCCCCTTGCTGGTGTTCCTCTGTGTTCACTTCCCATTTTCTTGAACAGAGCTTGCAAAATCCCACCCACCCCCCTGCTTGGATTTGTGACTCTGTGCTTTGAGATCAGTTGTTTTAAGATTGCAGTGCCAGTGGCACTGGGTTCTGCTAGGCACTCTGTGATTGCACTGATGTTCTTGGGCACTCTGTACATTGTACTGGTTCTGCTGGGCCTGCAAAACATGCCTTCCTTTGCTTGGATTGTGATTCCGCTGACATTGCCACATTGGGAATAGGTTCTGCTCGGCACTAGTACATTGCACTGGTTCTGCTGGGCTTCCACCCCCCCCCCATTTGGATTGTGATTCTGTGCTTGACATCAGTCCTGTTGAGCTGGCATTGCCACAATGGCACTGGGTTCTGCTGGGCACTAGTACATTGCACTGGTTCTGCTGGGCTTGCAAAATTTCCCCCCAACTTCAGTTTCTACTAGCAGAGTTTCTCAGGGACTTTGATTCTGTTCTGCTTGGGGTGCCAAGCAGTGGGGTACCGCAGGGATCAGTACTTGGTCCACTGCTTTTTAACTTGTTCATTAATGATTTGGAGTTGGGAGTAAGCAGTGAAGTGGCTACATTTGTGGATGATATGAAGTTGTTCAGGGTGGTGAAAACCAGTGAGGATTGTGAGGCACACCAAAGGGATCTGTCAAGAATGGGCAAGTGGGCGTCAACATGGCAAATGGGGTTCAATGTGGCCAAGTGCAAGGTGATGCACATTGGAGCCAAAAATCCTAACTATAAATACACATTGATGGGGTCTGAACTGGCAGAGACTGATCAAGAGAGAGATCTTGGAATTGTAGTAGAT
>NW_015170275.1:527016-537084 GCF_001447785.1 Gekko japonicus | reverse complement strand
TTTATTTATTTATTTATTTATTTATTTATTTATTTATTTATCCTTCGGCTCGATATACCGCCCTAACCCCCGTAGGGATCTCTGGGCGGTTTACAATTCTTGGGTGCTAATCACCGAAATCAACCCTAACTACGGCCACAATGGCACAAGGGGGAGGGAACTCCCTACCGGCACCCTGGTGGAGGCTTCAGTAATTTTCCCGGCTCGGCTTCTAATGTCCTGGCCCCACTGGTGGACCTCCTGATGGCACTGGTATTTCTGGCCACTGTGTGACACAGAGTGTTGGACTGGATGGGCCTTTGGCCTCATCCAACATTGGCATCTCTTATGTTCTTATGTTCTATTGCCTTTGCTTTTTTGCTTTTCCCCCCTCCATTGGAAACAATGGAGAACAGGGCACCTTCTTTGGAGGGGCATAGCTCGGACATTGTAAATCCAATCCTCACCAAACGTGGATGGCAGGTAGGGAAGAGCCAGCAAGAGAGCCCCTGAGAGTTTGGGGTCACTAGCTTGCACAGGATCTGTTCTATACACTCCTGAACCTGTGCCAGTCATTTCCCTAGAAAGCACTTTCCTGGGGACACCTTCTTTGGGGGGCTGTAACTTGGACCCTGTAAATCCAATCCTCCCCTGCGAGTTGGTATCTTTAGCTTGCTGGGGGAAGTTTCTAACACATCATGAACCTAACAGACCAAATCAGTTTGTTTAGCCCCTATAAGTTCATGACAGTTCATGAACCAGGCATGCCGCAAACCACGAACTGAATGGCATTTTCCTGGTTCATGCCCATCCCTACTGGAGAGCTGCCGCTATTCTGAATACACATTAGTGAACTTGATGGACTAAGGGTCTGATTTAATATAGGGCATCTTCATGTGTGTAGCCAATATGCATAGTATCATTTTTTATCATTTCTCACTGCTGAAAATGGAATTGCTCTGCTGCTTAGAATAATGAAGAATAATAACCATTGGGCATTAATGACCTGTTTTTCCAGTCAAATGATTAATAATTAAAATACTAGATGCCCATGATTGTTCTTGATCATGGTAAGCAATCTGATGTTGTACGTGCTTGACTCCATGGAATTCATTGAGTGGTTGGACTATTCATAATCTGCCAGGTAAAAAGATTACCTTCCAGATCCTTCCAGCTCCCTGACTTCATTAGTGAATAGGTTTCCAAAATGTCAACCAGGGCTCAAAAGTGAGTTATGGGTCTCTTGCAGCTGGGGATAAAGGGGGGGGGAGCTTAACCCTGAAACCTGGGAACCAGAACCTAAAGAGGTAAGTCAAACAGAATAGAGGGCCAACAGTAAAAACTTAATGTATATGATATATAAAGATTAGCAAAGAATTAAAAAACATATAAGGGCCCAATCACACCTCATGTAAAAATACCAGAATCTTACACACAAGGGCCAATGGACTAGACCTGATGCGTTTTGACCTGTATAGGCCTTCTTCAGAGGTCAAACACAATGAGGAACAACTTGGCTTATATCATAATACAATACAATCATACAATTATGCAACATAGATACAAGATGGACCAGAAAAAAATTAAAAATGTGAAATTAAATACATATAATAAAATGAATAAATAAGTTTTTACTGTTGGCCCTCTATTCTGTTTGACTTACCTCTTTAGGTTCTGGTTCTCTTGCAGCTGGGTCATGAGGCCAGGAGTGAGGAAGAGAAACGGGGTACTGGGAGAAGAGGCTGTGGGAAGTGTGAGGGCAAATTTGGGTTTCCATCTCCATAAGGTGCAAAATGGCTACTATCTGCTGAGCAGCAGTGATGTATGTTTAGAAATAATAAACATGAAGAATAAAATTTCAATTTGTTGAATGTTAACAAATGAGTGATTCCTGTGGTTTTATGCTGGGTGTATGCGAGGGGGGAAATAGCATGAAATTACTTTGCAAGTGGGTCCTGAAATTTATAGTACATCCGACCTGTGCTGAAAGTGCTGCACTGGCTGCCAATAGCATACAGGATTCGCTTCAAAGTGCTGGTGCTTACCTTTAAAGCCCTACATGGCCAGGGTCCGACTTACCTGAGGGACCTCATTTCCCCATATATTCCCCAAAGAGCACTTCGGTCGGGGTCACAATACCAGCTGGTGACCCCGGGCCCTAAGGAGGCCAAGCTTGCGGCAACAAGGGCCAGGTCTTTCTCAGTGGCGGCTCCTACCTGGTGGAATGAGCTCCCGGAAGAGATCCGGGCCCTGCAGGACCTTGTACAGTTCCGCAGGGCCTGCAAGACGGAGGTCTTCCACCAGGCTTATGAGTAGGAGCTGCCACGGCCACTTCTACCACCGCCCTTGTACAGAGGGAGACCGTTAGGGTGGTTGGGTAACATCTTTTCAGCACCCGGCCTTCCCCCCTGCTACGCAACAAGTGATGTGCATCCATTGTATTGTTTTTAATCTGTTTTAACTTTGTAAATTGTATTATATATTTTGTATGTTGATTGCACTCAGTGCCTTATGTGAGCCGCCCTGAGCCCGCTCGCGGGGAGGGTGGGGTATAAATACAATAAAATAAATAAATAAAATAAATTAAGTGGTTCTGAAAAAACGCAATGACTCTAGAAGTGTGTTTCACTGCCAAAACTTTGACAACCACTTTATTAGTGTGTAAAGATAGGAAATACAGACAAGAAAGAACTATATGTTGTCCACAGTACCAAAGAATCCTGACCATGATACTGCATAGCCTTTAATATTAGTATTGTTGACCAAAACAGCCTTCAATACCAGCAAAGGCTTCCTATTTCAGCGACTTTTAGAAATGTTGTCCTCTTCTTCACTATTACCATACCATACTACCCTTAAATGATAGGGTCAATACAATGGTCTGAATTTCATTAGCTGGTGTGCTGTATGTGATAGCATTTAAGAAAGAAGAAGAAAAATATGAGCTGCAAGAACTGGTGGAAGCATCTGCTATATTCACAGGAGCAGGAGATCATGCAATGGTGGCAGCCTACAAATATGCAAAAGTTTGACATGAGTTTCTAGGAAGGCGAGATTTAACTATTTAAAGTGAATACATGATTGCATAAATAAGATACAAATCAAGTTTGAACCAAACTTCTGAAATTTCAAAAATTAGGTAAGCATTCACTATGTAGCTCTTCACAGCTAATAAACAGTTCTTTATAGCTAGAAAATGTGTGTGCGGACGGGGGGGGGGGGGGTCGCTCATATTTCTGATTAGCCATGTGGAGAGATTGGATTGCAGAGCAGTATGCGGGAATCTCAAGCCTATGAGAAGCAATTTTCATAATAAATTGACTTGTAATTGCATAGCAACTTCCAAAACAATCAATTTAGAGAAGAAGAGGCCATTACACAAGTGTAATATGTTAGTTACAGATATAGAAGAAATTATAATTTTGTTCAAGGCACATGCAACCGAATCAGTAATAGAATGATTCATTTCCTAACTGCTTCTAGGCCATTCTCAGCTTTCAAGCAAGGTGGCAATTATACTTGAAGTTGTTTGGGAAAACCAGGAAGTCATTAGTAGTTATCAGCAAGTAATTGCTAAGGGTTTGTCGATTTCTGGCCATGTGTAATAGATGGTTGTAATTGCTGAAGAGCTCTATAGAGTTTTACAGTTACTTTCCATTAGATAGAGTTAATAGATGAAAGTGATTTTTCTGTCCTGTTTCACAGCAGTAAAAATTGGTACACCTAATCTCCAGGTGCACAGTGACTATTTTAGACCGGGGTTGGGATGGGGCTGCAGCAGCTCCTAGCTCCTAGTGCACCAGTTGTGTATAATAGTTGCCATGCACAAAACATATGAATCAGGACTTGAAGCTGTTTTTGTTTCATTGTACTTCAGAAATGACAGGTTGTGAAGTATAATAAAAATCCATTATAAGAATTACTTATTTATAAAAATTCATTTAGAACAATCTGGTAATCTGGCATGCTTCATTATAACAGTAGATCATGTTGCACTTCATGAAATGATTTCCATAGCTCAAGCAAAACTTGTTTTTATCATATGTGGTCAGAGAGATGTGTCTACACTACACACATGTCAATGTGAATGCAATCCACTCTCCAATTTGGATCCCCAGATCACACGAAAACAGCCTGAAGGCAAGGAAGAAAACCTTCCTCTCACCACCTCTCTCTCCACAGCTAAAGGAAACCCTGGTTTAGATTCTACACCTAGTTTAAAGGAGAACTCCAATCTGAGCAGAGGTCCACTTCTAACAGCTGTAAAGGACTTTTTGACAAAATGGAGCAGCATCTGTACAGGTTGGAAGGAAAAGTGAAAAAAGAAAGAAAGTTTATTGAGGGGAATTAAATCGGGATGGGCATGTACTGGAAAACTGTGGTTCATGTCAGTTTGTGGCTGAACCACAAACCAAACCATGAATTGAACCGGGAGGCTTATTCACAAATCAAACCAGTGCATGGTTCGTAGCCCTGAAAACCCCATTGAAAGGGACTGCAGTCCCTTTAAACAGGGTTTGCAGAAAGCTCAAAAACAAGCTGAGCAAGGGTAAGCAGCTTGCTCCCCCTACACTCAGCTGTTTTGGGTTGTCTTGTCCCTTCAAATTGACTGCACAAGACAGCCCGAAAAACAGCTAAGCAGTGAGGACAAGACAGCCCACTGCTCAGCTGTTTCTCGGGTTTTCTTATGTACTCCCTTTAAACTTTAAAGGGACTGCACAAGACAAGCTGCTCCCGCTGCTCAGCTGTTTTTGTGGCTTTTTGCAGGGAACAGAAAGCAGGGGTTTAAAGGGATTTGGAGTGCTTTAAAAGTTCATGGAAGTTTCTGATTGTAGACACATCATGAACTTTGGTTTGCGAACCACAAACTGGAAAATTCATGACGGATTTTGCTTCCTGCTTCGGTCCATGCCTAGAATTAAACAAATCGCTGTCCAGCCTACCTAGCAAGTGCTTTGGGCACCAAACTGACAGAGCTTTGGCAACATGAGAGGATGTGATGGACATAACTTGTGCCCATCATTGCCTCAGACCCATCTGAGCTGCTCATGTCCAGGGCAAGATGCAGAGATGCTGCCTCTGGAGCCTGTCTTGGGAAGGAGAAGGTTCATGCCAGAACCTCAGTGAGGCATCATGGGAGGAGGAGAAGAAGAGAAGAGGAGATTGAATTTATCCCCCTCCCTTCACTACCCAAAGGAGTCTCAGAGCGGCTTACAAACTCCTTTCCCTTCCCCTCCCCACAACAGACAACCTGTGAGGTAGGTGGGGCTGAGAGAGCTCTTGACAGAAACTGCTCTTTTTCAAGAACAGCTGTGCCAGAACTACGGCTTGCCCAAGGTAATCCAGCCAGGTGCAAGTGGAGGAGTGGGGAATCAAACCCGGTTCTCCCAGATTAGAGTCCGCGCACTTAACCACTACACCAAACTGGCTCTCTTGTGTGAGAGAAGGGTGCTTGGGGCAGCTTGAGGAGGCCCTGACAGAAGAGCACATCACAGGAACTTTTATTTGTGAAAGGATTCTTTCCAAAGTTATAAGCCAGGCAGCCATGTCCAAAAACAAAAGATTCTTTTATTTCCAGAACTGGAAAGAGGGCCAGGAGAACCTTCCACTGTAGAAGCTGACTGGCTAAAGAAGATGAGGGGTCCTGGAGAAAAACTTACAAAAAAGGTAAGAGAGAAGATATATCAGGTGGGGTGGGGGCAGTCTATAAGAGATTGGGCCAAAACAGGGAGAGCTTTTGACCTCCTCACCTCTATTGTGGGCCTTCTGGGGTATCTGTTCATCACTGTAGGAATCAGATATGGACTAGATGGACCTTTGGCTTGACCCAGGAGCACTCTTTATATGTTCTTAAGGGCTATCTGGTTTTTCTTCCCACTCTATGCCCTGCCTGTATTATCTTTGTCAGTATCACATTTATAATCTGCCCCTTCTCTAAGAAGTCAAAGGCAGTCCATACTGGTTATTCACTCCTCCATTTTATCTTCACAACAACCCTGTGAAGTAAGCTATGGATCTAATTACCTGCTCTTCTAAGGATTCATGAGAAGTCCCCTGTTATCTCTCTTATATGAAAAGGCGATGTTAAGAAGAATGGAGTGTTAAACATCATATGTTGTACCGAGCCAGCTTTTCCACTCCATCCCATCCAATTTCTCTTCTTATTACAGCCTCCAGTCTTCATGGCTTTCATCTCATGACCCCAGCACAGCTTTTTTGGGTGGTCAAAGAGGACTCCCCTTCCCTTTTATATCGATGGGAAAGCTGGTTGGCTCAAACCGCCTGGTTTTTTAAAAAAAATTTTATCCCAAGAAAGCTATTTGCATTTCAGAGACCTTTGAAGAAAGATCATCACTTGCAAACTTGTTATTTGGAGTAATAATCTCATTAAGACATCCATAAATGCCACAAAAAGTGATCCACCAGCCACATTTTTTATTTAGTTTCTGTAATGTATCCGCCATTACCACATGCGCGACAGTTGGGCCATGTGGTCAAGCACAAGCCCATAGCTTCATTCCCGTAGAACAATAGCGGAGCGGATCCTAGCCTGCACCAACCAGAGGGCCAGGTCCACGGCCGAGAGTCAATGGGACTCTTGGCCACTGTAAATAACCTATAGGGTAACTAGGGGGTGTGTTTGGTGGTGGGTTCTCTGTGTATATATACTGGCCTGTGTGCCGGGGTTTCTTGTCTTGTTCCTGATCTAATAAAGTACTCTTGCTGAATCACTCCACGTTTCCGAGTACTTTTCACTGGCGACGAGGATGGGATTTCACCTTCCCTGAACAATGACCTGGAGGAGACCAAGACGCACCAAGCCGATCGAGACCGCCGCTACCGCCCGTCTTGGATCACCGCTAAATCGCCGGCGCCTCGCTCCGTCAGACTCAGCCAAGCCTCGCCTCGTCCCGCCCCGCAAGCGCACCGCCTCGCAGCGCCTCGCATCGTTGTGCACCGCCTCGACTCGAATCGCCCGCCACACCGCGCCGGTTCTCCTAACTCCACCTCGCCTCGCCTCGCCGCGAACTCCCGGCACATCCGCATGGCTCCAGCATCGCCTCCTTGCCTCCCGGCAAAGCCCCTCGCCGCTCCTTGATACCTCGCCTCGCGGCCAACCTCACCCAGCCTCGTCAGCCCAGCAAGCAGACAAGCGAAAATGTCGGAACCAAACGCCACCTCCTCCACGTCATCAGCCTCCGTCACCATCGCCGCCGCCGTCCCTGCAGGGACCCTTGATACCTCGCCTCGCGGCCAACCTCACCCAGCCTCGTCAGCCCAGCAAGCAGACAAGCGAAAATGTCGGAACCAAACGCCACCTCCTCCACGTCATCAGCCTCCGTCACCATCGCCGCCGCCGTCCCTGCAGGGACCTCTCATGAGGGCATTGCCCCTTTTGATCTGAGCCCCCCGGAGTGCGGGACAATGTGGGTAATGATTCTAAAGAACTATCTCGCCTGCTTACAGGTTACCGACGCAGGGATGAAAAGGTCCCATCTCATACGCCTTTATGGGATGGATACCCTCATCCTCTTGCAGAACCTGATATCGCCCAAGGAGGTAGAGGGAGAGAGTTTCGATAACCTCATCAAGGCCCTCACAGACCATCTAGCCCCGAAGCCCACCAGGTTCGCGGCATGCATGGACTTTTGCGCAAAGGTCCAAGCCCCAGAGGAGAAGGCTGCCGACTTTCTGGCCAGTCTTCGCAAGGCCGCCACGCAATGTGCCTTCCCCAACTTGGAAGACACATTGCTTACCCAGTTTCTGGTGGGCCTTCGAGAGGCGAAATTGAGGAGGCGCCTAATCCGAGAAGATGACCTCACGCTGGCCCAGGCTTTGAAGGATGCAGCCGCTTTCGAAAATGCGCATCCAGGCCAAAGCGGACACCGAGTCCACCGCACTCAAGCCATCGAGGAATCAGCCGACTCCGAGGAGGACGAAGTTCAGCAACTCCAGCGTCAGCCCTCGCGACCGCATCGGCCCAGGGGAGCCCCACCAGCGAGGACTTCGGAGGCCACCACACCATGTGCCAGCTGCGGGGAAGCGCATGAATGCCGGACCTGCCGTTTCAGGGACGCTATCTGCAGGGCCTGCGGAAAACAGGGACACATAGCAAAGATCTGTTGCAGCCGCCGCCAGCACGGCAAGAGGTCAGCACACCAGACAGAACCCGTCCACACCGTGGATCTTCACTCCATCGACCTGCACACGATCTCCAACCAGCCCCAGCCCCAAGTAGGCGAAGTACTCCGAGACGGCCGAAACAAAATCCACGTTTCGGTTCGGGTAGAGGGGTCCCCCTGTAGCATGGAGCTCGATACCGGCTCTGAGTTTACGATAATTTCAGAGGACACACTGCGGAGACTGTGTCCCAAGGGCGTGCCACCTCTGCGCAAGCCACATTTCAGACTACAGGATTTTAATAAGAACCCGGTGGCTGTGCGGGGCTGGGGCAAGTTCAAGGTGGAGTTCCAGGACTTTAAAGGGGAACTTGAGATCCTGGTGGTTGGCGGTCGACTTTCCAGCCTCCTGGGTATGTCTTGGTTTAAACCACTGGGGTTGACCATCGGGGGGCTCCACCAGTTAAACCAGTTACGGAGCCTCGATTTCACAGCGGTGTGCAACGAGTTTCCCCGAGTTTTCGACGGGTCCCTCGGCAAGTTCACAGGGCCCCCCATGTCTCTGGACCTGGATCCAGGGGTCCGCCCCATCCGGATAAAGGCCCGGCACCCGCCCCTGATGATGCGTCCCAAGATTGAGGCCGAATTGGATCGACTGGTGGCCCAAGGAGTGCTAGAGCCGGTGGCTTCGGCCCGCTGGGAGACCCCAATAGTCACACCGGTGAAGCCAAACGGGGACGTCCGGATCTGCGCAGACTACAAGTGTATGCTCAATAAAGCTCTGCAAGATCACGCGTACCCCGTCCCGGTGGTCAGCCACGTACTAGCAGCTCTTACGGGGGCCCGCGTGTTCGGGAAACTGGACTTGGCTCAGGCATATCAGCAGCTGCCGGTGGACGCCGCCACAGCGGAAGCCCAGACCATTGCCACACACAAGGGGGCTTTCAGGGTCCACCGGCTCCAGTTTGGGGTTTCCGTGGCACCGGGGATTTTTCAATCTTTTATGGATTCCCTCCTTAAAGGTATCCCCGGGGTACAGCCCTTTTTAGATGATGTGCTGATCGCCGCCCCCGACGCCGCCTCCTTCGCCGACCGCCTGCGCACCGTCCTACAACGCTTCGACCAAGCGGGGCTGAAGGTGAAGCGAGAGAAATGCCTGCTCGGCGTACCCAGGGTGGAATTCCTTGGTTTCGCGGTGGATGCGCAAGGCATCCATCCCACGGCAGAAAATACCACGGCGATCACCAACGCTCCCGCTTCAAAGACCGAACTTCAGGCCTTCTTAGGCCTCCTTAACTTTTACCACTCCTTTCTTCCCCTAAAAGCAGCTGTAGCGGAACCCCTCCATCGGCTCCTGGACAAGGGCGCGCCTTGGGTCTGGGGCCCGGCCCAGCAGGTGGCGTTCCAGGCGGTCAAAGGCCTCCTCACCTCTAATTCGGTTCTCGCCCACTTCAATGAGGACCTGCCGGTGGTGCTGGCCTGCGATGCCTCTCCATACGGGGTCAGGGCGGTCCTGGGGCATCAGCTGCCTGACGGTCGGGAGGTCCCAGTGGCCTACTATTCCCGTACCTTGTCACCGGCTGAGCGCAATTACGCGCAAATTGACAAAGAGGCTCTAGCTATCGTGGCCGGGGTGAAAAAATGTCACCATTACCTTTACGGCCGGCCCTTCACGGTCTTGACGGACCACAAGCCTCTCCTGGGTCTGCTCACCCCGGACCACCAGACCCCCCAGATGACTTCGCCGCGAGTAATCCGGTGGTCCGTCTTCCTGGCGGGCTACAACTACACGCTTCTTCACCGGCCCGGGAAAGCGATGGGACATGCGGACGCCTTGAGCCGGCTTCCCATACCAGAAACGGAGCCAGACCCGGCCCCGGCTCACCAGGTCGCGCTGCTGGAGACCCTACCCGACCAGCCTGTCCATGTGCGAGAGGTGGCTCGTCGCACCGCCAAAGATCCGATTCTC
>NW_015170275.1:515424-525546 GCF_001447785.1 Gekko japonicus | reverse complement strand
AGGGGGGGGGGGGGGGACAGGAGCTCCAGAGGACGGGAACGCTCCTCCTCCCAGGATCGCTTCTTCTGTCTGACGGATGCTGCTAACATTTTAAATAACCACAGGAGATCTGATAAGATATCCCACAGTCACTTCTCGTCTGGTCAGTCTGGACTATGGGGGGAGGGGTGTAATGTATCCGCCATTACCACGTGCGCGACCGTTGGGCCATGCGGTCAAGCACAAGCCCATAGCTTCGTTCCCGTAGAACAATAGCGGAGCGGATCCTAGCCCGCACCAACCAGAGGGCCAGGTCCGCGGCCGAGAGCCAATGGGACTCTCGGCCACTGTAAATAACCTATAGGGTAACTAGGGGGTGTGTTTGGTGGTGGGTTCTCTGTGTATATATACCGGCCTGCGTGCCGGGGTTTCTTGTCTTGTTCCTGATCTAATAAAGTACTCTTGCTGAATCACTCCACGTTTCCGAGTACTTTTCAGTTTCCCATAGCTGTACTCTACCAGGAGCTTTTTTTGTTTGTTAATTTTTAACCTTAACCACAACATGGCCTTTGGAGAAATAGCAACACCCTGGAAATGCTTAAGTACATGCAAGTCATGTTTCATTTTTGTTTTTCAGAAGTAAATGCCATTTCTTCTCAAAATATCTTGGCAGAGCCACTGAAGATATCTCCTCACAGACCCACAGACATGTGGGATGATTTGACCACAAGTTCTGAAATGGTACCCTGTTAATTTACCTCAGTCTCTGATGCATTCACAAACTCAAGACCTTGATGCAAAGCAGGTTGAAGTGAGGTCTGGTGAAGGAATGAACATACCTGCGAGCACAACAGTGTAAAGATCGGGGTGCTCCAGAATCCCTTGCATGATCACAGAGGATAATACTGTGTGCTGCTTCAGTGGTGGCCCTAAAACTGGTGCACCACTATTCTGCTCGCCATCACACAGAATCCTGGGATGTACCTCTTGCATTACATGCTGCTTCACTGGTAGTTGCAGAAATATTGTCACCCTGCTTGAGTGATGATAAAATTCTAAAACAGCATAAATTCATTAAAATCACTAAACCATAAAAAAGCAGAACTAGAGCATAAATCAGTGCAATATATTTAACAGCCTTAAATGACACTCGTAGAACAGCCCTTAGGCTAACAATGGGCTGTTAAAAAACAGGTTTAAAAGACTAAATCCCTCAATTAAACCCTTAGTTAAAAATCTGGAAAAAATAAATGTTTTGGTCTGCCTCCTAAAACATTGTAAAGGAGCTGCGGTGGCTCAAGTGGTTAAGACGCTGAACTGCAGGCTGTAGAAGGTCGGTAGTTCAGCAGTTCGAGACCCGAGTGTGCCGCATGACGGAGTGAGCTCCCGTCTCTAGTTCAAGTTCCTGCCAACCTAGCAGTTCGAAAGCAAGAAATTGCAAGTAGATAAATAGGTACCACTTCAGTGGGAAGGTAACAGCGTTCTGTGCACCTTGGTGTTTAGTCATGCTGGCCACATGACCATGGAAACGTCTTCGGACAGCGCTGGCTCTTCGGCTTTGAAACGGAGATAAGCACCGCAGCCCTAGCGTCGGACTCGACTGGCTTTCGAGCAAGGGAAGCCTTTACCTTTACCTTTACCTAAAACATTGTAGCGCAAGTGCCAAGTAAGCCTAAAAAGGAGGACATTCCACAGATGAGGTGCCTCCACTGAAAAAGCTCCATCTCTTGTCACCTTCCCCCCTTGTTTTTTGCAGGTGGTTGCATAGGGAGCAGGGCTTGTGGTGTGACGTGCTGTACTCCTGAAATGAACATATGATGGTATCGTTGATAATGGAACATTCCGCCTCCCAGTCCCCATGGAAGAGGAACGTATTTCTGCAATTGGAAAGAAGCACTTTGATTCACTCATCCTCCATGGATAAGATCCAGAAGGAAACCAGAGTAACCCAAAGGAGTCTAGGCTGAAGCTCTGAAGAGAGATGTAAATGCTTAACAAGTTGCTTGGTCCTTTAGAAAGCTATGGAAGTTCAGAGAATGGGATGGAACCGCTTTTTCTTTACTCACAAGTGTTAAAGTTTTCACTGGGTAGCAGTCCCCTGCTGACATCTGTGTTCCACTTAGATGAAGTTTTGACTCATGTGCTGCCAAATGGCAAGACTTCAGTTGTGAGTTAAAAGGTGATTGGGGGCTCTAAAAGTACTTTTATCATTATGCAAATGTGTTCCCATTGGAAGACCCTAGAGGAACAGGCAAAACAAATAGAACAGAATCCCTCTAATGTTCAGGAATAAGGGTTTAATAATAGCGGTAAGGCATCACACAAGAGAGATTGGATTCATTTTTAATGCCAGTAGTGACTTTTAATATAAGAAGCATTTATTACTAAGCATATTACTTATGGTTGACTGACATCAAATCTCTCTACATCCAACAATGAGACTTTCACATTCTGAGAACTGAACAATGGTTTTGCTTTAGAAAACAGAGCTAGGAATTTAGTTTAAATTTCTACAAAAATAATGCTAAATATATCAGATGTCATTTGCCAGAGCTGTATTCTGCTGTGCACCTGAAGTTATAAGTGAAACTGTCATGGTGGTCTCCTATGTTAGATCTGAAATTTGTGTGAATGCAAATTAGGGTGTATAAGAAACTCTTTTATTAGAACATAAGAGAAGCCAATGTTGGATCAGGCCAATGGCCCATCCAGTCCGACACTGTTACACAGTGGTCCAAAAATACCAGGTGCCATTAGGAGGTCCACCAGTGGGGCCAGGACACTAAAAGCCCTCCCACTGTTGCCCCCCCCCCCCCGGCACCAAGAATACAGTGCATCACTTGCCCCAGACTGAGAGTTCCTATCTATAAAAGTAAAGGTTTCCCTTGCTCGAAAGCTAGTTGAATCTGACTCTAGGGGGTGGTGATAATCTCTGTTTCTAAGCTGAAGAGCCAGCACTATCTGAAGACTTCTCTGTGGTCATGTGGCCCGCATGACTAAATGCTGAGGTGCACAGAATGCTGTTGCCTTCCCACCAAAGCAGTACCTATTTATCTACTTGCAATTTCTTGCTTTTGAACTGCTAGGTTGGCAGGAGGGTCAACTGAAATTATTTAAATTGACAAGATTTCCTAGGAAATGGTTTTCAAAACAATTGGGAATATAACTTATTATGTGCAAGAAATACAGTGCAATCCTAAACAGAGTTTGTTGACGTCAATAGGCTTAGAAGGAAGCCACTCTGCTTAGAATGCCACTGTCAGCTTGAACATTTTGGTCCCTTAATATAGGATTATTCCACTAACCCCTTTCAGAGAGCATGCCAGCCATTGCAGAAGAGATTCTGAGGTGGGCAGAAGGCCGTCTTTGTAGAATTATTCCCTGGCTTTCAGGGAAATAGGCAATGTGGCACAGCTGAAGAGAGAAAAATAGCTCCAAGAATCAGCTGGGCAAATTAGATAAAAATAGAAGCTGAAACTTGGTAACTTTAAGACTATTTGGTCTATCTCTTAACATCACAGGGAAACATGTTTGAGACCTAAGGAAAGAGGATCGTGTCGAACCTACCGTTCCTGGGTAAGGTGGTTGAGAAAGCAGTGGCTGAACAACTCCAGGCCTTCCTGGATGGTACTTCCATCCTTGATTCCTTCCAGTCTGACTTCCGCCCTGGTCATGGGATGTAGATGGCTCTGGTTGCCCTTACAGATGACCTCTGTAGACATCTGGATCAGCGCTGCTGTTATTATTAGATCTAATGGCGGCGTTTGATATGGTCGATTATGATCTATTGACCCACCGCCTTGCCAACATAGGAGTTCAGGGGACTGCCTTGAAATGATTTTCCTCCTTCCTCCATGGTCGGGGACAGAGGGTGGCACTTGGTGAGAGGGTCTCCCCGCGATACCCATTGGAATATGGAGTGCCGCAGGGGGTGATCCTCTCACCAATGTTATTTAACATCTATATATGCCCTCTTGCCCAGTTAGTCCGCAGTTATGGGCTGGTTTGTCATTAGTATGCTGCCTACCTAAGAGAAAAGAGGTTCAAAATCCCAGCAGCTACCATTTACCTGCAGATATGTGAAGCATTCAAATCTATGCTCCTTTTTTTAAACTGGCTGTGAGACTGTAAGAAGTTTAAACTTGTTTACTAAAATGTTGGGAACAACTAGAATGTCAAGGAGATCCCTGCTGGAAGCTGAAATGAAATGTATGCATGGTCACTGAACCTTTGATAAGAGAACAGATGCTGTTAGCACAGCCTGCTCCCTCTCGCATGTGACATCTGGAAAGGCAAGCTGTTTGCTAAAGATAGTAGTAGTGGCTGCTACAGCTGGGGACTGTTTGTTCTAATGCAAAACAGGTTTATAGAGCTTCCCTTAGCTTTTGCTTTGTACACTTGGAGAGATGAATCAGCTCCATGGCCAGAAACAACCATTCCAATGACCGAGTCAGATATTCTGCATGACTAAGGATGTGGGGGCATATGTATCTATTTATGTGGCAGTGGCTACAGTGCAGAACAAAGACCAGTGTCCTTGTACAGGAAGTTTCAACAGTATCTCGAGAAATGCAGAACATTCCTTTTCAAAAAAGAGCCAGGATCTATCCTTTATAGTTTAGCAGTGGACCAAAGGCAGATCTGGACAGATTCTGCTGAATACTTAGGGTGTGGTCACATGGCAAGCTTATCCTGCTTTGTTCCCGTTATAGATTTCATCTGGAATATATTTTTTTCCTGGGTTGGTATGATCACACATCCCTCCCTGAACTGCTTGCATCGTGCATCGAGGCTCTGGGCACCATCCAATTTTTTTAAAAATTGGCTTTGTGCATGTGCATATACACATGGCCGAATCACCACTCCCACTGGGACTCACCATACTCCCTTGTTTTTGCATGTTCCCCCCCCCAACAGCGAACAAAATTAACCAGCGACCTACAACTGAGCGCTGGGGTCTATATGTGCACTTGAACGTTTATACATTGAATTTATTCAGCGCAGGATTGCTCATGCGCACAACGACGGAAGCTTGGGGGGGGGAATTGCGAGAAGGACGTTCAGATGACCTAATTGTGATAATTGCAAGAGATGGCTGTCCAGACTGGCGAAATTGTGGATTAAAAGCAGAGGTCATTTCGGGGGGGAACGCAGTTCCCCCGGGTGAGGTGCAGGGGGGCGGGGCACATGATGAAGCCCCGCCCCCTGCTTCCGGCCGCCCCGCTTCCGGCCCTCATTCAGCCAGGAGGAGGCAGGAGAAGAGGGAGGGTAAGTTGCTCCCCCCCCGCCTCTCCCCACCCCTGCCTGCCTGGGGCCAGGGAGGGCCTTAGCAGGGCTTCCTCGCACTCCCGCTGGCCTTTGTTACCATGGGTGCTTGTAACTGCATTTTCTGTATGGTGCTAATGCTGTGTTTGTCTCAGGTCTGTGTATCCATGCATTTGGAACTCAGGGATTAATGCTGTGCTTGCTGCTGTGATTGTATTGTCTGCTTTGCATCTCATATTCGCCCATGGATGGGCAAAGCTGGTGCTGCCAGCTGCAGATCACGTGCTTCCCTGGACCTTCCCAGTATGCCTCGGGACCAAGAAGACCAGCGCCATTAATGCTTTGTTTGAGACCCTTGGAAAACAACAGCCTTCCCACCATCACTGACCTGTGGGAACCAGCGTAACCCATCCGCTTATCTGGCTTTGGAATCACAAAGGAAACTGACTTTATTGCTCTAAGGACCAGGCTCATCTACTTCAAAGGGTACCCATGGAAACGGCATTCCACAAGTGACCACATGGCTCTCGTTTGAAGTTAGGGTAGCATATTTAAATATTGCCTCCTGCCCCCTTGATTAGGACGTCACCCAGTCCTTGACCTATAGAGTTAGCAAGGGGATGGAGTTGTAGGGATAGATTGCCCTTAGGACATACCCCAAAACAGAGGGCTTAAAAAGAGGATGCAGTCTTTGTTCTCTCTCTCTCTCTCTCTCTCTTCAGCTAGGTTAGGTTAGAGCACCCCTTCCCACCCTCCTGTAACTTAAGCGGCAATGCCCGCTGGCCAGCAGCCAGCAAGAACCCCCCCCCCCACATCAGGCAACGAAGCTCCGCTAATGAAGACCCTCTCGAGCTTCCCTTGTGAGTGCACAGCAAGGGAAGCACATATGTTAACTGGTCTCTTTCCAGTACATGTGAGAGAGAATGGTCTCTGGCGAGATCTTCCAGCCCTGATGCCCCATTCAATAGGAGATAGTTCCCTGCTGGACTCAACACACACGTGGCTCTGCAGAAATCAGCCTGTGTGCTTTTAGAGTCCACCAGTTGCTGCTCTTGGCTGCACTTCTTCCCTAAGAGGAGATTTCTTCAGTCGGACCGTGGATAAGTATGAGCGATACCCTGTAGTGTTATCCCCATTATCTGATGCATTTGTTATTTTCCATGTTGATTGCTTTCTATGATTTTTGCAACTAAAAGGATCTTTAATGAATCTATGAGTATATCTGTTCTGTATGCTTGAGAAATACTTAGTAAATACTGCATTTATTTATCAAACCCTAATGTGTTGTATCAGTTCCTGGGAATTAGTAGTGTTTGTGGCCAATCTGACCTCTGGATACACGGGGAAAATTACTCAGGCAAAAGCCCGCCTCTGTAACCAGAGTTGACTTGGGCTCCCAGAGCCGGTTCTGGTCCGGTTCGGGTAACACCTTGCAGGTCCACCGCCGGGCCCCTGATGTCAGGGGGTGTGGCATATGCTAATGAGTTATGCTAATGAGTCCCCCTAGCTCTTTTTCTACGAAATGACCCCTGATTAAAAGCACAAATATCTGGAATGTACTTGATTTTCCAGATGTAGGAAAACTCACTAGGGAACCAGGAGGATTGCGCGAGTGAGCCAAGTTCAGTGTGGGAGCTGGATGCAGGCATCTGATCAGCAATTTTAAATGTGAGCGGAAACAGCGGTGAAACCAACTGAAACGGAGGGCAATATTTTCTGGATGGAAATATCACCCAGAATGGGCGAACACTTCTGCCCCCTTCTGCAGATACTTCTGAAAAAATGGCTGGAAGAAAGGTGCTTTTGTACACAACCAAAAAATTGTGCAAAAAGCAGCATCCCTTTTTGCTCATCCCGCAGTGTGGGTTCATTATACTTCTCTGTTGGTTACCTTTGTTATAAAAGTCTGGGTTCCTTATTGTTGTAAATTCCTCACTGTTACATCTCTACAAAGATTCTGTGAACTACCATTAAATGTCCAATTTGTGAACTCTTCCCATAGAGTGAAAAGGCTAGACTGCTAAAGATAGCTCACAGGAAGGGATCACCTCTTGTGGAAGATGTATCTCCACCAGGTATCTTAAAGAAGCAAAGCGACCCAATTAATCTCTGAGCAAAGGGGTGATAAGCCAGAATCTTGCTGTGGAAGAGATAGAGCCCACAGAGACACCACATACCACAAATTGGCAGCTGATGTCAACAGAATTGTAAATTTCACATATTTTTTTTGTAAGATGATGCAGACAAACCACTTTAGGTTTGCTTGGAATGTTCATTTGTAGAAACTACATGGGCTTGGAAACATGGCATTGGTCCCTTGTCCTGTGATGTAAACTTCTAAGAATATGAATTTACCTACTGGCCAGAGAAAAACAGGGGATAGCCAGGTCTGGAAATTTCTGCTTTTCAAACCCATATGTGCTAATTTCATGCAGTGTCTTTCATGTGGCCGTAATGCTCACATTGTGTTGCCATCAAACACATGATTTAAAATATCAAGGACTTCCCTGCTACCAGGGATCTTTGTTACCCTGGATCTAGTATAATAAGCATTTGTCTGTGGGGTAGAATTCTCTCACTTTGGACATGTACCATAGAACACTACTAACACAAAAGTGGTCATTACCACAAGTGGCCCATAAGGTTCTTCTAATTCCACTTTTCCCATCTCTTATAGAATTTTTGAGTTATCTTTCAACAAAGAGGTGATTGTTATTCTGTAGAGCATCTATTGACACATCTGGGGGGAAATCAGTGTCAAAAGCATGATACATCAAGATTACAAAGCCTAGTGTTTATTGTGCTATCTTTTGTTAAACTTCAACAGACATTACATTTGGATTGCCTTTGTGTCCTGCTGTTACATGGGTTGCACTGGTATGCACATTTGTGCTGGCTTTTTCCCTATAGATTAAATCTGACAGCCTTTCTCCATTAAACCCCTGTTTTCTTTCAGAATATAACATGGAAAGCAAAGTATTGTCAAGTGGATCTGATTGTTCATGGTGAACTTGTGCCAAACAGTTTCAGATTGTCACTGACAGCTGGTGTTTTTTTTCCTTTCCATATGGAAAGGTCAGATATTTATATTGTAACTTGTGTGACAGTACATTTTCATTTCAGCTCAGTGCAAATTCCATGGAAGTTCCTGTGATGTGAATAACGAACTACTTATCTGCAAATAATCCAGTCTCCTGAACTTCCACAGGTTCAGAGGGGTTTTTTGGAGAAAACTTCAGAGAATGAGCATCACCACTTAACCTGAAGAGGCACAACATGGGACGGCCTGGATCAGCAGATTAACTGTAGATTCCATAAACCCTTATCAGGAATGAACAATAGACATGTGGTTTGGTGGTCCAGTCTTGAACCAATTTTGTATTGTGTGAATTTCATTAGAGACCCTACTGATAAATGGCTGTCCTTCCTAGCCTATTTTAATCTTTATAACACCTCTGAGGTAAATCACTGTGATTGGCAATTCTGATGCAGAAAAGGGGTTCAGGGATTTTGGCCAGTTGTTCTTTTTGTCCTTCCTCTTCTCCTTTGGGGAGAAGTTCTCTTTCCCATTATCTGTTCAGCTTCATGTTCTTTAATGTGTTGTAAGCCTCCTTGAAAGTCACTGGCTAGTAGTCTGGGTATTAATATTTTAATAAATAAATAAAACTGTGATCCACTGACTTTTCTCCTGCTCTTTCCCATTCTATCTGTGCCATCCTACGCAGGGTTATTCCCTTCTAAGTCTTTGTATAACCTCTTCTTTGCACTTCTGAATTGCTGTAGTCTGCTGTTTAAAAAGTCTGCAGCACCTTCAACAGTGCTGCTTTCCCCCCCCCCCCCCCCTTCCCCGCTTTTCACCATGGGGTCTTTCTTGAGGTTTTAAAAAATTGTTCTAAGTTGAGCACTATAAAACTTAGATCGATTAGAAAAAAAAAACACCCTCAAGAAAGACTGTGCAGTGAAAAAGAGCGGGGGGTGGGAGCAGCACTGTTTGAAATTGCCAGAGCACTTCAGAGATGGCTCATTAACGGAAGGAAATTCACTGCATGAACCCCCCATCCCCATATCACTTTACTCAAAACTGGGCCAGCAATGGATAACATCCGGTTTAGAATGGTAACATATAAGGGGCCACTATCAGAGTGATATCTGATATCTCTCCTTCAGTGTTCCCTCTAAGCTGAGTTAGTGTGAGCTAGCTCACATTTTTTTACCCTCTGGCTCACTCATTTTTGTCTTAGCTCAGGAAGGCTAGCTCTAGATCAAACTAGTTTATGCAGTAGCCAAATCACCTGCTCACAACTTTAATGTTAGTAGCTCACAAAGTAGAATTTTTGCTCACAGGGCTCCTGAGCTTAGAGGGAACATTGCTCTCCTTATATATAATTGAATAGTGGGTGCCAAAGTTCTAAAATGCACTCCTTTAGTGTATGGACGCTTGAACTGTCAGTCAGAAGACGCTGGCTGGGTTGACTGGCTGCTTTGTGCAGTCCCGCCCAGTGTTTCAAGGTCTTTTGCATATGGAAGCTGATTGGACTTCACTGCATTCCACACCTCAAACTCACCCCCCTCCCCGCAAGGCAGTTGGAATGTCAGTTGCATATGGAACCTTCAAGGTCTTTTGCATATGGAAGCTGATTGGACTTCACTCCATTCCACACCTCATACTCCCCCCCCTGCAAGGCAGTTGGAATGTCTGGTGGTGTGTAGGTCCCAGGATCATGTTTTAAAAGCTGCCTGGGGAGATGGGGACCTCAGACAGGTTACAGTGCCATAGACTCCACCCTCCAACCCAGCTATTTGCTCCTGGGGAACTATTGTTGCCAATCTTGGCCCAGCATCCATCAAACCATTCTCTTCAACCCCCTGCTGTGCAGC
>NW_015170275.1:514736-514855 GCF_001447785.1 Gekko japonicus | reverse complement strand
TAGGTTGATGGTTAGCTGGGAAGGAGATGGGGTTGCCAACTCCAGGCTGGCAAATTCCTGGGGATTTGAGGGGTGGAGCCTGGAGAGGGTGGGGTTTGCGGAGGGGTGGGACATCAGAC
>NW_015170275.1:511888-512009 GCF_001447785.1 Gekko japonicus | reverse complement strand
ATTCAAAGGGTTGCAATTTATCGACAGAGTAGTGTTTCGGAAAATCTTTAGGAATTGTTTGGTGCATTTACGATGGGGCTCCTGGGGAACTATTGTTGCCAATCTTGGCCCAGCACCCATC
>NW_015170275.1:497882-511724 GCF_001447785.1 Gekko japonicus | reverse complement strand
ATGCTGCCCTCTACAGAATCCACTCCTCAAATCTCCAGGTATTTCCCTCCTTAGATCTGGCAACCCTACATTCCCCTCAGTACCTGTTGGTAGGCAACTAAGCTTGGTCCTGTCACCTACTTTGGCCTTTGGGAGAAAACACATTAGGGCCAGTCCTGATAGGGTTGCCAACTCCAGATGGGAAATTCCTGGAGATTTCAGGGATGGAGCCTGAAGAGGGTGAGGTTTGAGGAGGGGTGGGACCTCAGACAGGTACACTGCCATAGACCACCCACCAAACCAGTCAGTCCCTCATAGGGAACCATTGTTGCCAATCTCCAGGTGAGGGCTGGAGAGCACTCAGAATTACAACTGCTCTGCAGAAGGGAGGGCAGAAGTCAGCTGAAGTCAAAGGGGCAGATAATGGTAGGTTGATGGTTAGCTGGAAAGGAGATGGGGTTGCCAACTCCACCCTCCAAACCAGCCATTTTGTCCTGGGTAACAATTGCTGCCAATCTCCAGGTGAGGGCTACAGATCACTCACAATTACAACTGCTCTTCAGGTAGCAGAGATCAGTTCCTCTGGAGAAAACAGTGGATTCTGTCATTATACCCTGCTGAGGTCACCACAGCAAATTGACACTGTTTGCCCAAAGCCAGAGCACTCCCCCAGAGCCTCTTTCTAGATCTCGTTGTATTGCTTTCAAAATGGGCTTTACTGCTAGTTTTAAATAAACTTGTATTTGTGTTTAAAGTGGAGGGTGTCATAAACCTCTGTGTCGAAGAGGGTGAACTGGCAGTAGAGAGGGGGAAAGTGTGCTGAGAGCCCCCTGCAGTTGCACTTGTATAGATCAGGCTAAAAAACTGAAGCTTAATCCCAACAAGTGCCACTGTTGAGCAGAAGGTCTGACCTAGGATTTAAGGTGTTACTTGTTCTGGATAAGACTGCACTCCCCTTGAAGGAACAGCTATAGCACAGGGGTGCTCTGGGACTGGGGCCTACTGCTGGATAAGCAGGTGGCAGCTGTGCCGTGCCTTTTACAAGCTTCAACTGGTTAGCCAGCTGGGCAGAAACGTTCTGGCCACTATAGTGTCTGCCTTGGTAATATCTAGCTTATATTACTGCAGTACCCTCTGTTGCCAAGCAGCCGCTTCAAGTGGCATTAATACAGACTCTTAAATATGACTGCAAAGCTGAACTGTGGAATAAGCATGTCAGGGCAATGGACAGAGCTGTAGCCATGGAGCAGTACCCTTATAATGGGCTTAAGGCATGTGCCCTAGCCAAGGGGGACCTTGTGCTTAAGCAGCATGCCAAGCCAGATGTGGCCCCATGGACTACAAGATGCCTCTCACTCCTACACCTCTGTAGCTATGCCAGCACCATAAGGCAAACCAGCCACCCTGACCCTTCAACACACGGAGCCAGCAGCAGATCACTGAGAGAAGCCATACTCTGTAAAAAGAACAAGGAGATTCCTCTGCAGATGCCATAAAGGATTCCCTTCTTCATCACGTAGGCATCCCCCCCTCACATATTAACATAACTGGTGAAGCACATACTCCTCCTCAGCCTGAACAAAAGGATATGCCCGATTACACCAGAAGCAAGCCATCAAGTCTCCCAGCTGCCCATCGAGATAACACAGCTGTCTAACATTGAGTCGTTAATCCAAATCACCAGTCCTGCAACCTGAATTGTTCTCTTCATTTCCTTCTTTGTCTTTCCACATTCTTGAGAGGGGTCACTGTTTGCCAAGTACTTGTTTCAATTGCCCAATGATTAATCCCTTTTCCTGACCCATTAACAGTCTAAGTTTTGGCTAATATTTCCTGGGGACCATGTGACAACAGGCAATTGCCTTAGGTCACCTTTTTAAGTATAAAAAGAGAGCATTCAGCCATTGCTCTCTCTCTTGCTTTTACCTTTCTAACCCAGCCTATCTTGCTGGTTCCATTCTTAGTGCTGGTTGGAACCTCTCACATGTGTTGCTGGCCAACTCACGACCCCTTCCCATAGTTTTTATCCCTTTTTCACTGCAGAGTCAACTCATCTCACTGGACAGGTAACATATTGCCCCAACCAACGATACCTCCTGCTAATTCATCCATCTTTGTACCTTTCTATCTGAATTCCTAGATCTGTATTGCTTGTGTGTATGCTTGATTTTATATTGTATGTGTGAGAATCATTAATAAAGAAATTACTGCTTTAATAAATCTAACCTCTGTGTCTATTTCTGGGCTCTGGAAAATCAAACACCCGTATACACAGGTTATTGAGCCCATAGTTAATGCCTATTGCCATTTAATATTCATAATTCCCCACATTTATTAGTAAAATCAGGCAATTTGACTAACACCTCTACATGGAGAAGCCCTTGAAAAGTGTTTAGAAAATTCAATTGGTGTAAAATGTTGTATCCAGGATGTCGAATGGAGTGGATCGATATAACTCTAGTCTTGACCCATCTACACTGGCTCCCAATCTGTTTCTTGGTGCCATTCAAGGTGCTACTGTTAACCTATAAAGCCTTATATAGCTTGCGACCAGCATAAATGAAAGACTACCTACTCCCTTATGGACCATCCTAACCACTATGGTCATCTTCTCAGGCCCTGCTTCAGGTACCCCCCCCACCCCTTTGAGATTAGGGGGATGGCAACCCAGGGGAGGGCCTTTTCTGTTGTGGCACCAAAACTCTGGAACTGTCTCCCCAGGGAAACTTGTCTGTCCCTTCTGTTGTTATCTGCCACCAGTGAGAGGAGCCTTTTTCGTTTCAGCTGGTGTCCCCTCCTTCGTGCTATATATTTAATAGCTGCTTTTATGTTTCGTATGTATATTTCAGCTTTGTTTTTAATTGTTTTAATAATATATTTTTGTTTGGATTTAATGGTATTTAAGACATGCTTTTATTATCTTTGTTTTAAACCTGTTACCTGTATTGATGGCCCTGATAAGGGCAGAAAAGCTGGGTATAGATTTTGTAGATTAAATTTAAAAAAAATTCAGATGGGATGAGAAAGACAAGTCTGAGTGATGCGGGTGTTAGGGAGAAGCAGTTCAATCAACAAACTCCCAGGGTTTATAAGGAACCATTTTATGAGTAGCAATAGCAGGAAGCAAATGCAGTTATTGCAGTTCTGTGTCTTATGAAAGCTTTCTGACATAATTCAGTCTCCATCAAGCCATGCCTTCCTTTTGAGTGCAGGGAAATCTTGCTAAGTATAACCCAAAGTTTTGTGTTCACATTCTGCAGGCATTTAAAGATATTTTCTTGTTAGCAATGATATATTCCCTCTCTCTTTGTGTAATTTATATCTCTCCATCTTGGATTGTTTTCAGACAGCAGCTGGGATCCATCCAATTCTGGGTGCAACTTGATGTGTTTAGCAAGTTTATGTGGTAACCCACCATATAGTTGAGCTCTGTCAAGGAAGCCTTCTGTGAACAAGAAAATTAACTATATCTGGAGAACTTTAATAATCATCAATTGTGTGTATTTGGATCAGTAAACAGAAATTGCATATGTAAACATCTCTGTATAGGTCCCTTTGTGTAAATGCTAATACACTCTGACTGTGTTAGTCATATGTTATCAATGAATGTGGGAAAGTATTTTTGTTCCCTCAAACTATGATGCTACTTATGGTTTCTGTTGTGTACTAAGACCGAAAACGTGGTAAAGTGAACGGTCATGTGAACTAGCAGAGCTTCGTGACCGGACACAATAGTGAGTGCGGATCCTAGAACAGACCAATAGGGCAGTCAGGATCCTAAAAGGGACCTATGCGTGTGGGTGCACTGTAAATAAACCAATCACGTGTGTGGGGGTGTGTGGTGTGTGTGGCATGAAACTGGCATTTAAGCAGGCTCTGCCCCCCACGAGGGATCTCAGTTTTCTCCTGCCTTTAATAAAATATGAGCTAATCACTACAACGCGTCTGGACCCAGTACTTTACAGTTTCCAATGGGCCCCATAATTTGCATCTGCTGGAAACTGATGGTTAAAGGGAAAAGTTTCATAGGTGCGCTGAAAGACCAGTTCTGAGCGGTTCTGAGCTTTGCATTAAACTAAGGAAACCATTGTGGCTGGTGGACAAGAAAAGGGGGTATCTCATGCTAAAAGATCAAAGTAAAGCCATTAAAATGCTGGAACCATCACCCACTATGGATTACTCATTCGATCCCAAGACCCAAAAGCTGTTTAATTATTTTTTAAAGTAAATATACACATGTCGAGAAAAGGAAAGGGTTGTTTTCATAATAAGCAAACAGACAATGCGATCACATATCTAAAACAGAGGGTCAAGTTTATAGGTAGTCTCATGTTTTATTTGTTACTATTTCCACACAGGATATTTGAATTAGGTTCAATACTGTTGGAATTTTTTTTCTTGCTTCCCCACAGCATTATGGCCAGTGTTTTGGGAAAGATCCTAGCGAAGACTTGATGGCTGCTGTTTGGGTGGAAAAATTTAGTCCTGCCCAGATAGCAGTAGTTTTCCTGCCTCTCTTTCTTACATAGACCATTCCCAGTTTTTCTTACATAGACCAACTCCCAGTTTTCATTTTTTTAAAAGTAAGTCTCTATCCCATTTTGTTGTGGAGATATAACGGGAAAGGCATATCTTCGCAAAGAAAGGGGTGACAGATGGGTTTAAAAGAGCCACTGCTGGATGACTAGGCCAGAGAAACTATGGGGAAACCTACTATATGAAAGCCTTGTGATCATTGTGCTGTATCAGCAACCATGGCAGCAAGGAGGGAAATTGCACAAGCCTGTCCCAATCTGAAGAACACCGTAGAAAATATTATTATTGTGGTATGATTAAATGGTCACACTGAGAATTACAATGGTGTTTGTGGCACTGATTGTAAGCTGCCAGTACTGATACTGGAAGTAGGGTATCACTGGTATACAAACAGTAATTTCAGCTCATTATTTCAGGAGCATCATGCAATCTTAGTTAAATGGAGGGTTTCCCCCCTCTTTTTCTCAGAATGCATGTGTTGGCCAAAGCACAGGTTGCAATTTTCCATTACACTGACCTTGTGATTTAGATTGGCACGCATTACACAACTGACCCATGAAAAGATGAAGTAGATATGTTTAAGCCTTTTGTTTTTAAGAATTAGGATTAGGGTTTTTTTTAAAAAATCCCAAACTGCTGCTTTGGCACTCTGGATAACATTTTGAAAAATGCTAAAGGAAAACAACAACAACAAATTTTATGCATAGTGCTTTCCCATTCATTCTGATTACAGCTAATTTTTTTTAAGGGTATGTAAGGAGATGTATTTGGGAAAGGCCAAAGTTGTTTATGATACTGATAAGTTTTTGGACTTTATGAAGACCACAGTAGAGGAAAAGTTAAAGGTAGACAGACCCCCCCCCCCAGCAGAACGTCTACCTTTTGTCTAATGGTAAGTGTGTGGAGTAGGTACCAAGATACTTGAAGAACCCTTTTACACAGCAACACACATACCCCTTCCACAGGGCACCCATGCCACAAGTGAAAGGCAGGTTTTGCCCTTACAACAGTGCCCCAAGGATAGCCCTTTACTTACAACAATCTTCTCCATCTCTCTCACTCTGTCTAACAACTCTTTGTTTACATAAGAGAAAGGCATTCTGCCTCAGAGCATGAGAGGGAGAGAGATGGAGCTGGAGTCTCAACTGGCCTGCTTGGGGCAACTGGCCCCCCGCCCCCCCTTCTTGGGCTCTGTCAGTCACCCACTGTACTAGGGAGGGACAGTGAAACGCCTTTCATTGGTCTGCATCTACCCTTATGCATTTTACTTTTTTTTTTGCTGGCCAAAGTTTTTGTGTTAAACAAAGAGGAGGATATAAATAAGTAACATTTTATTTTTATTTTTATTGCTTTTAACTCTACAATGTACCCTGCCCCTGATGTCTTCAGTTACTAAGAACCAGGCCTGCCCTGCTGCATAGCCCTGTCCTGAATCTTCTTCCTTAGTCACACAAGAGTAGGATGGAATGCTGGTAACTGGTTATGCATGTTTGTGGGTTTTATGTATGTGTGCACATTCCCCCCCCCCCATCAAGTCATAGCTGATTTATTGCAACCCTGTAGAGTTTTCAGAATAAGAGATGTTCAGAGGTGGTTTGCCATTGCCTGCCTCCATGTGTGCACATAGGTGCACATTAGGGTTGCCAAATGTTTTTTGGCCGGGAGCGGGGGGCTCCTGGCTGGCGTCTTAGGCGTGCGTGTGCGCGTAGTGCACGCGCGCGCTGCGTGCACATCACCCGGAAGTGACGTCGCACGCTGGGGGCGGGGCCACGCCATTTGAGGGGAAAACTCTTTGTTTTCCCCTCAAATGGCGTGGCTTGCGGGGAGGGGGGTGAGTTTGAGGTGTGGAATGCAGTGAAGTCCAATCAGCTTCCATATGCAAAAGACCTTGAAGGTTCCATATGCAACTGACATTCCAACTGCCTTGCGGGGAGGGGGGTGAGTTTGAGGTGTGGAATGCAGTGAAGTCCAATCAGCTTCCATATGCAAAAGACCTTGAAGGTTCCATATGCAACTGACATTCCAACTGCCTTGCGGGGAGGGGGGTGAGTTTGAGGTGTGGAATGCAGTGAAGTCCAATCAGCTTCCATATGCAAAAGACCTTGAAGGTTCCATATGCAACTGACATTCCAACTGCCTTGCGGGGAGGGGGGTGAGTTTGAGGTGTGGAATGCAGTGAAGTCCAATCAGCTTCCATATGCAAAAGACCTTGAAGGTTCCATATGCAACTGACATTCCAACTGCCTTGCGGGGAGGGGGGTGAGTTTGAGGTGTGGAATGCAGTGAAGTCCAATCAGCTTCCATATGCAAAAGACCTTGAAGGTTCCATATGCAACTGACATTCCAACTGCCTTGCGGGGAGGGGGGTGAGTTTGAGGTGTGGAATGCAGTGAAGTCCAATCAGCTTCCATATGCAAAAGACCTTGAAGGTTCCATATGCAACTGACATTCCAACTGCCTTGCGGGGAGGGGGGTGAGTTTGAGGTGTGGAATGCAGTGAAGTCCAATCAGCTTCCATATGCAAAAGACCTTGAAGGTTCCATATGCAACTGACATTCCAACTGCCTTGCGGGGAGGGGGGTGAGTTTGAGGTGTGGAATGCAGTGAAGTCCAATCAGCTTCCATATGCAAAAGACCTTGAAGGTTCCATATGCAACTGACATTCCAACTGCCTTGCGGGGAGGGGGGTGAGTTTGAGGTGTGGAATGCAGTGAAGTCCAATCAGCTTCCATATGCAAAAGACCTTGAAGGTTCCATATGCAACTGACATTCCAACTGCCTTGCGGGGAGGGGGGTGAGTTTGAGGTGTGGAATGCAGTGAAGTCCAATCAGCTTCCATATGCAAAAGACCTTGAAGGTTCCATATGCAACTGACATTCCAACTGCCTTGCGGGGAGGGGGGTGAGTTTGAGGTGTGGAATGCAGTGAAGTCCAATCAGCTTCCATATGCAAAAGACCTTGAAGGTTCCATATGCAACTGACATTCCAACTGCCTTGCGGGGAGGGGGGTGAGTTTGAGGTGTGGAATGCAGTGAAGTCCAATCAGCTTCCATATGCAAAAGACCTTGAAACACTGGGCGGGACTGCACAAAGCAGCCAGTCAACCCAGCCAGCATCTTCTGACTGACAGTTCAAGCGTCCATACACTAAAGGAGTGCATTTTAGAACTTTGGCACCCACTATTCAATTATATATAAGGAGAGATATATTCTTGTGGCTATGTCTCTCTGGCATTAACAACTGCCAGGGTTAATTCATCAGTGATACCTCACCCAATGACTGTAACTGTAGAACAAAGCCTACTGAACCCAGCATATTTTGTGACTATATTCTCTGATGAAATAATTGCAGTTGGAAGGTGACTGTTCCTTTGACCACATCCCACAGTGTTTTCTTCACAAATTCCTTACAACAGTTGTGCTTAATGAATCTTTTTTAAAATGGATGCCAAAACTAAAGCCCATTTGTCTCTGGGCAGCCTTTTTGCATAATACAGATTACAGACAGGACAAAACTTAATCACTTTTTGTGCACAGCAAGCAACCAGCAGGCATTACCATGGAAACAGAGTCATTCTGTTTCAGTTTCATTACTGTGTGGGCTTCTAGAAGGCATCCTTTTTACCTTGCACTTGACAACTTCCTTTTGGCAAATGGCCATCCCAAGTAACAGGACAGCATGTGTTAAATTTCATTAGGGGGGGGGAGATGGCAGAGCATTCCTGGCAGTTCTTAGGCCTCTGGCAGCAATGATGCTGCAGTTTTACCAGCTCAAAAGAGTAGGGTGTAAATAAAATTGACACTACAGAGACATTTAATACACTCTTGAAAATAATGACCTTGGGGGTTTCCTTTCTTTTGTTCACTCTACATCTTCAGGAGAGGTCAGAAAACATGTTGTTTTCCTTTACGATCACACAGTTGATCTGTGCTTGGTATTGGCAGGGCAGCTTCATAAATCCTCTACAGGCACTTCAGGCCCCAGGAATGTGCAGTTAATTAAAGCAACTCCATTATGTTGTGGTGTCTCAAAATGAGCTCAAAGAAAGGTCTACTATATGTACAGCTTCAGAAGACAGCGTGAGCTTTTTGGCATTTCTCACCTCATTCCAGAATAGCTTTGAATTTCCTTCCTCAGTATGAGGTAAGAGGGTACACTTTAATTGCCTTTAAACACCATGGACAGATACACTGATATGTTGCCCAGACAGAATAAGGAGGGTCCATGCTGAGTTTGATCTCAGATTTTTACCCAGCAGTGTATTAATAAAACCTCTGGAGCTGTCCTGATTTATCACCAAACAGGAATGAAACACAAGATGTATAAAGCAAAAGAGCTGAATAAAAAGCCACAGAGAGAACACAGAGCTGATGAATTACATCTCCCCAGGACTTTGTGTTAATTCAATGTATTTCATTAGAGATCATTTACAGAAACAATTTAGAAAAGTCTCACAGTGCCTTTCTGTTACTTTAATCTACCAGGGAGAGAGGTGAATGTTGCCATCTTTGTGGAAAGAGAGATGTTTTCATTCTTTCCAGTGAGGATACAAGTCATCTGTTGTATAGAATGAAGAGGAGCCAGAGCATGATGACAGCAAAAAGCACTGGATAAGCGTTGGCTGATGTTTTGAATGCCTAGAATGTAGATTAGACCTTCCTTCCAAGGGGAGGGCCAAGGCCACTGTGGTAAGGAGAAGGGATTCCCCCCCCCCCATTTGAAATCTGCTCAGAGAAATTAAGAGAAGCAGAGCCTGGATTTTCTGGAGTCGGCCTGCAAGCACTGAGCAACATTGAAGGTGTGTTGCTGCTTTTCGGATGTTGGAGTAAGCTTGCTTGGGAGCTAGCACCAGATTCATGTATGCCTCATTCATCTTGGCTCAACTTGTACATTTATAAATAAACCATAATAGTGTATAATAATTATAAACTTTCTAGAGAGCCAGTTTGGTATAGTGGTTAAGTGCGCGGACTCTAATCTGGGAGAACCGGGTTTGATTCCCCACTCCTCCACTTGCAGCTGGCTGGATGACCTTGGGCAAGCCGTAGTTCTGATAAGAGCTGTTCTTGAAAAAGAGCAGTTTCTGTCAAGAGCTCTCTCAGCTCCACCTACCTCACGGTGTCTGTTGTGGGGAGGGGAAGGGAAAGGAGTTTGTAAGCTGCTCTGAGACACCTTTGGGTAGTGAAGGGCGGGGTATAAAGCCAATCTCCTCTCCTCCTCCTAAACTATGGTGGTACTAGTTTGAGCACACACATGCTGCCTTCCAAGTGTCAAATTTCAATTGCATTTGTGCATTCAAATCTCTCCCATGCCTGGCTTTTACCCTATTCCAGTGCTCTTCCTTAAAATAACATAACATAACATAACATAACATAACATAACATAACATAACATAACATAACATAACATAACATAACGTAATAAAATAAATTGGCTATGTAAATGGCTATATGTGGAACTTCTTTTCCCCTTAAGGAAAAAGGGAAGTGCAAATCAATACAAGAACAGCTCAGGGACACTTGATGCTGTAGCATTATTGAAGCTAAACACAGAGCAAACAAAATGAGGAGAAGAATTGTTCTTGTTTTCTGTTTGCATTGAGTTTTTAATGTTTTCTGTCTAGTGAAGTACGCAAGGCTGCCTCCTTCCTTTGCATGTATGAGCCGGGTGCAAAGAAGTCAGTACAGACTGGTAAGAAAGAGGTCAATTTCTGGCCCACACCCACCTTTAAAATCCTTCCCCCTGCACTGGGGGAATGGTATTAGCCAGGCTGCCTGGGAGATGAGCAGTAGCAGCCAGGGGCGGGTGAGGTGCATGCTTCATCTATCCTTGCCTGCTGCTGCTCACTCAGTGTGGGTGGCTGCAGGCGCCTCATCCATCCCCTGGCTGCCTGCCACAGCTCTACCAGTAGGCAGCCAGCAGCTAAAAGCGGGTGCCTGTCAATGTGAGCTTCAGAAGTGGCAGCTGTTATTCCAAGCACCGTATAGATAGGGTATACATCTAACATGTGACTATCATGCTTTCTCATAATAGTACCAGCTGTGAAGTGGAACACATTGAATAGAGGGCATGATGGGTATCTGATCTCTTTTTGTAATTCTGTTAGCTTAGTTTGGAAAGATGTGTCACGGAATTCTGAACTGCATTTTAGTGTACATTGTCAGGTCAAATGGACACCATGACAGGCTACAGCTAATTGCTACAAATTGGTACAAGCATTTGCAAGAATCTCCACAATAGTAAAATACCAGAAAATTTCAACTTGTTGCCATACTCAGACTCTATGTTTGAGGAAAGTCAAATTCCCTCAAATCATTTGTGAATTTCATTTCCTGTGGAATGATGCCGCTAATACCATCCCATTGTCTGTTACAGATTTAATTGTGTAAAGTTTTTTGGTTTGGTTTTTTTGCTGTCAAGTCACAGCTGGTTTATGGCAACCTCATAGGGTTTCCAAGACAAGAGATGTTCAGAGGTGGTTTGCCATTTCCAGCCATGGCATAGTGACCCTGGTATTCCTTGGTGGTCTCCCATCCAAATACTGACCGGGGCGGACCCTGCTTAGCTTCTGAGATCTGATGAGATTGGGCTAGCCTAGGCTATCTTGGTCAGGGCAGACATTTTCCATACAATATAATTGTTTGGCATTTAAATTTAAAATGCAAATTGGCGTTCACTGTAACTATAAGGATTGTAGCCAGTGGTTGTTTCTGCATTTCCACAAGCTAAAGGGGGGGGGTATTGTTTCTGATTCCCCTTTCTCACTGTAGTGTAATCTAGGAACTATCACAAGAGCATAGCATATCAGCAGATTTTTCCATCAGCCTTGATCTTGATTTAGAATGAGAGATCATACAGTAGGTAGAAAGAGACGAGCCATCTGTCACTTGCTTCCAATGGCTTTGCTGGTGATGGTTAAATAGGAAAGTGCTGTCTAAGTTAGTCTTAAAGGTAAAGGTTCCCTTGCTCGAAAGCCAGTCGAATCCGACTCTAGGGTTGCGGTGCTCATCTCCGTTTCCAAGCCGAAGAGCCAGCGTTGTCTGAAGACGTTTCTGTGGTCATGTGGTCAGCATGACTAAACACCAAGGTGCACGGAACACTGTTACCTTCTCTTACTCCCTAGCTTATCCCTAGGTTTTGATGTTTTGATGATAGGACACCTAAAAATTCACACAGTCTGTAGTGCTGAATTCTCTTGACTTTCCGTGTTCTCCCTTAGGACTGCTGCAGAAATTCAGTTTTAATTAACACTGTGTCCTCTCATTGTGAGCGCTGAAAAGACAATAGGCATTTCTTTTTAGTTTACTGATTATTCAGGTTCCCCCGCCCCCAATGGACATTAAAACTACAACTGCTGTTGGAATTTTGTGATAGTCTGAATAACCTGAATAACTCAGCTGAATTCTTTAATTAGACCAGATTTCCCTGCCAACTTGATCCATTCCTAGTGATGGCTGATACTAGAATGGAAATGGTCCTCTCTAGGCAGAAGAATCACCTAGAGAGAGTGGCGCTACCCATTACAACAGTAATGGTGATCCACCAACAGGAAGATAGCTATAACATATAGATTGGACTTCCATTGTAGTTTCATCCTGTTTTGGTTTTATTGGTCTCTCTTTGGTACTTCTCAGTTGTTGTTTTTTTAATTAGCTTCTTGGTACAGAGCGTGGTGCTGATTATATTTTTCTACAATAATCATTTGCATTATTGTTGTAGCCTACTCTGGTGCTGGAGTGGTCTAACAACAAAGTACCTCAGTATATTCAATTGGCTCAAACAATTTCTTAAGTAACATTGATGCTGAATCACAACAAAAAAGCCAGTTGAGGCTGACATATGCCTCCTACATTCCAGAGGGAAGACATTGAACTATTACATCCACTGATTTCTTCATAGGCTTGATTAGTTTTTACTCTCCTTGATACTGAAGGACTTGTACCAGGTTGCTTTTTTTGGTATTAATAAAGTGTTATTTCCCTTGCTTATCTTTCAAGTCTTCCGAGGGCTCAGTCCTTTGAGAACATATAATTACTTTGGTCTTTGCTCTATGGTCATAAAAAAATGTGAAAACATTCTGGGGCCTTATCAGAAGATCTTCTGCTATCTTACATAGTGAATATACACGTACATCCTGTAAACTTGAATGAAACACAGAGTGCACAGGAATAGGGTGTTATGTATTCTAAATAGTCGTCAACCAGTATTATGCTATCAGATAAAACCAATTACTTTTAATCAACAAATTTCATCTCTGTAATTTTTATGGGTGATGAGAAATTGGTACACAACTCTTACAGAAAGTTTCATTTCATTTTAAAAGGTTATTAAAATACTGGCTTGTCTTCAGGTTTGTTCGGACTATAATTAAACATGCCCATAAAGAAATATAATTATTGGTTACATTACGCATCTGTGCTGTATTTTTAAATTAGTGTTCCAAACATGCGTATTTAATGCAGTGTTCTTTTAATAAATAAATAAATAAATCTCAAATTATTCTGCTGTTAACAAACCAGCATTATCACACAGAGGAATGAAAATGAAATATCTCTAATATTTTCCCAAAGTTTAATTGCCAAAAATGAAAGATTGTGCAGTGTATGTAGCCAAATCACATTGGCCATGAATCACAAATCTAGGAGAGCAATAGTTCAGTATGAGCTAGTGATGAAAAGGAAGGTATGAAATGGAAAAGTTACCAAGGCTCCGGCTTTCTGGAAATGTAAATGTCCTTTAAATTGCCAAGACAGAAAATTGCTTCCTAGAAAATCATAATGGGTTGAATGTTCAATAAACAACCCAATTTCTTCTTCAGCACAGAATGTATTTCTTGTATTTTTTCAAATATCCCTATCAATATCACCCTTCTTTATATAGTGTCTACACTGTATTCACCACTAGTATCACAAATGACCTCAGTCACTCTGCTGCAGGCATAGACAAGGCTTCAGTTTGGAGCTCCTCAATCCAAGTGATGCACACTTTATTATGCACATCATATTATGCTTGAGTCCAGTAAATAAATCATTAGTATATCTGATTCTCAACATGGCATCATCTGTGGATATTTAAGCATGTGGATCAAGGCCACATAGAAAGAAGGGACATTTTTCTGCAAGTTGGGGAACCCTCCCCAGTTTGCAGAAAAAAGCAAAAGTTAAAGGGGGGGATTAAATTCCCCCCCAAACACAGGTGGTGTTATTATCCACTCTCCCCACTGCACTTGCAAAAAATTAGAGGAGTGGGAGGCTGCCACTGGATGCAGGCTAGTGTGAAGAGGGGTGGGGAGGAACTTCCTCGTTTGTTATCAGCATACCCCTCACA
>NW_015170275.1:471810-497824 GCF_001447785.1 Gekko japonicus | reverse complement strand
CCAGGCAAGTGGGCAGGTGGAGGTAGCAGTGGTGCAAGCAGGAAAAGCAAGAGCCCTCACCACCCATGTGCTGTATCAATAAGTCAGGCAGAAGAGGTAGCACTACAAGTGGGTAGATGGCTGGGTGGTGAGGAAGTAGCCCAGTAAGGTAGTGGGGTGGGTGGGCTGGCTGGTGGGCTGGAGAGGCAGTGGACAAGGTGACAGAGCCCAGGAGGAGGAGGCTAGGAGGAGGCTAGGAGTGGAGGAAGAAGAAAGCAACAGAAACAGTGTGAGGGGGAGGGAAAATGTCTACAGGGGGCAGGACAAGCAAGAGAAGGCAGTGGGGGCCAAAATGGATGGCATTCCCCTCCTTGTGAGTGTGACAGGTCCCCACTTATGCTATACTTAAATCCTAAACCAGACCGTAGATCTGGTCTGCAAAATTAAGCTAAAGACAGACAATAGGGATTTTTCTATAAATTTAAAGGCAGTCCTAGGTTGCAAAAAAATAATAATCTGAAATCTTAAAAAAAATACACTGGGGGATTAAAATCTTCGCACAGTAATAGAAAATACCTGTAGCTTAAAGAATAGACTGCCCACGCCCACTGAGCTCGTGATGGCCCGTTTGGCAGTTGCTAGGCAACCACAACAACATTGCTGAGGCTTCCAAGCCCTTAGTTTTGTAAAGCAAAACCATAGGGGAGGAAGAAGCAGGGGTGGTGGATTGGGAGGCCAAAATAGCCCCGCAGAAGGTCCTGTCCCCCTCCCATCCTGTCCTCTGATGAAAGAGTACTCACCAGTACTCCTTTTACCCCTTGGTCATCCAAGGGCCCCACTGCCTCCCTGGCTGGTTTCCTGCTTCTAATGTATTTGAAGAAAGTTTTATTGTTGGTCTTTAAATTCTTTGCTATATGCTCCTCATATTTCCTTTTTGCCTGCCTGACTACAGACTTTTATTTGCCATAGCCTGTGTTCTGTTTTATCAGCCTCACTGTGACTAGCTTTCCACCGCTTAAAGGAATCCTTTTTACCTTTTACAGCTTCCATTACTTTGTTTGTTAACCATGTAGGCTTTTTCTTATACCTGTTTGTGCCTTTCCTAACCTGCGGAATATATTTTATTTGAGCTTCTAGAATTGTAGTTTTAAACAGTTTCCAAGCTTCCCCAATGGTTTTGACCCTTTCTACTTTTCCCTTCAGTTTCCTCCCCACATGTCCCCTCATATCAGAAAAATTACCCCTTTTAAAGTTAAAAGTGGTTGTGTGAGTCTTTTTGGCCAATTCCCTATTTGTACAAATGTTGAACTCAACAACATTATGATCACTGTTCCCAAGCGGTGCAATCACTTTTACATCTCTCACCAGGTCTTGAGTGTTACTTAGGACCAAATCAAGGATCGCCTCTCCCCTGGTAGGTTCCGTGACCATCTGCTCCATAGCACAGTCATTTAGAGTGTCTAGAAACTCAATCTCTTTCTCTCGACTAGAACACATATTGACCCAATCAATGTGTGGGTAGTTAAAATCACCTATTACGACACAGTGTTTTTGTCTAGCTGCTATCTTTAATTCATTCATCATTTTATAATCCTCCTCTATCTTTTGATCCGGTGGGCGATAACAAACTCCCAGTGTTAAGTTTCCTTTTGGCCCCCCTATTTCAACCCACAGAACTTCAAGAAGCGAATCCAATTCTCTTAGCCTCTCGATCTTTCTGGACTTTATACCCTCTCTGACATACAGAGCCACCCCACCTCCAACCCTTCCCCCCCTATCCTTCCGATATAATATATAACCGGGAATCACCGTATCCCACTGATTTTCCTCATCCCACCAAGTTTCTGAAATACCCACAATGTCTATTTTTCCCTCTGACACCAAGCACTCCAACTCCCCGATTTTACCTCGGACACTTCGAGCATTTGTATAGAAACAGCTGTAATTTCCCATACTGGTTAAGCCTGCCACCTTCCTCTTGCAATCTCGAGACCTTGTCAGGCAGTCCATGTCACTAGCCATGGTCTCAGTGGACAATTTCAATCCACCTCCCTGTAGAAAAGCAACAGGTACCCCCTCATCTCTCTGAGATGAGCCAACCCGAACCAGAGACTTTTCATCTCCTGTCGGCTTTCCCCCAATATTCAGTTTAAAAACTGCTCTGCCACCTTTTTGATTTTAAGCGCCAGCAGCCTGGTTCCTTCTCGGGACAAGTGGAGACCGTCTCGCCTGTACAGCTCCCTCTTGTTCCAAAAAGAATCCCAGTGCCTAACAAACCTGAACCCTTCCCCTCTACACCATCGTCTCATCCACGCATTGAGACTCCTGATCTGTGCCTGTCTCTCCGGCCCTGCGCGTGGAACAGGTAGCACTTCTGAGAAGGCTACCTTGGAGGTCCTGGCCTTGAGTTTCCTGCCCAGCAGCCTAAATTTCTCCTCCAGGACCTCACGACTGCATTTCCCCACATCGTTGGTGCCGACATGCACCACGACCACTGGCTCCTCCCCAGCACTATCTACCAGCCTATCTAAAACACGCGTAATGTCCGCTACCTTTGCACCAGGCAGGCAAGTCACCATACGGTCAGTACGCGGGTTCGCCACCCAGCTGTCTACCTGCCTAAGGATCGAATCACCCACTACCAAGAGCCCCCCTCCCACCCTGCCCAGGGATGGTTCCTTGGTGCAAAAGGATAACCGCTCACCAGCTGGGGAAGAGGTCCCTTCTGAGGGCACATTCCCCTTATCCTCAGCACGGTGCCCTGTTTCCCCTAGACCCTCATGCTCCCTGACAGCAGCGGGGCTGCCAGATCCAGAGTGGGACGTAGCTAACAAGTCCCCGAGAGTCTTTTCTGTGCGCCTAGCTGACTGTCTCTGCTTCTCCAGGTCAGCCACCTTGGCCTCAAGGGAGCACACACGTTCCCTGAGAACCAGGAGCTCCTTGCACCGAGCACACACCCAAGACTTCTGCCCAGTGGGCAGATAGTCATACATGTGACACTCTGTGCAAAACACTGGATACAGAGGCTCGTGCCTCTGTCAAGGTGCTTTCTTAAATACTCGATTGCAGTCAATCACAGTCAAACAATGCCCCTTCCTCTCCTTCTCTCAAGCAGCCAGGAATCTGCAGCAACTCTAAGCATTTCCCCACACTCCCAGACCAGTTCTCCCACCAATATCCTCAGCTGAATCCTCTCAGCTGAAAGGAAGTAAAAAACCACTCACCCCTCTGTCTCCTGCTCCTGCTCAGAGCTCAGCTGGGTCTCCTCCAAACCTCACAGTCAAAAGTGTTGCTATAATTTATAAAGCACAAGCTGATTTTCTTCTGAAATTCTCTCGTATGCTCCAGTAACCAGCGTAAAAATGATGAAGACAATAGGATAATAACTAAAAAGGAACTCATCCCTACTAACACTAAATTCCATGACTCACTTGGATTGGCCTGAACTATTTCTTTCTTTCTTTTAATCTCAGTATTTTGCTATCTTTAATGACTGGGATGTTGTTTTTGCTGCTAAACAATGGTTAAAATGGCACAGTGCTAGGACTAACAGCTCTTGCATAGGAAACAACTCAAATTCAAGATGTTACACACTTGACATGTCTGTCTCCAAAGAAGTCTTCATTAGCTTTCATGCTGCTGAGATTTATTTTTAATCAGAGAAATACTGTTGATTTAATCTACAGTGTGAAACATCTTCAGTATTGGCATGAGGAAAACATTAGTTTGCATATCTCATGGACAGCATTCCATTTTCTGCTCGAGCTTAGTGTCTCATGAGAAAAATTAGTAGAAGTCACATTGACTTGAAAAGAAATGTCATTCATGACATCATTTGACTGCTCTGATGGATGCCTAACATTTTTATTTTAAATCTGTCTACAGCTTCAGCGTACAGCAAACACTTTAATTCCCTTATCCTTTTTGATTTACAGGCCTTCAGGTGATAACAGTAATGAGTTTACTTCAGAAGAAGTAGGACAAAACAGACTTGGAGGGTTTCTAATTCTAATGAGGTTGAGTTTGTTGACAGAAATGTTGGCACCTAATTGTCACATTCATTAGAAAAGGTTTAAAGCATAATATTTACTTTTACCTCTGGCTGAGGTGGATTACTACTTTAGCAGTCATTGCACGTTTAACATCAGCATCTCTTGAGGCAGGAAAAATGCCAGTGTGAAATTATGCTTGAAATAGTAGGGCTCTTGGCACTGAGGGGGATGAGCACTGTTGTAATATAGGAGCCATTTTGAAATTACAGGGCAGGGATTTTGGTTAAATCACAGAATTACAAATTGGGGAGACATGAGTTCTATCCTGACTTCTGCCAAGGGATACTTTAAGGCCTCTCAACTTCAATTTTCACAGCTGTAAATGAGGATTAAAATTAATGTTCTCACTGGAGTGCAATAAAGCTTAATTCTGTGACATCTGGAACATGCAGAGAAAATTTCCATTGCTAGTGACAGAGGAAATAAAAGAAGTGCAGTTGTCCTCAATTATATTGGAACCAAAACCAGTAGAAAGATGGTTATTTATTAATGAATCTAAATATCTTCCTTATCATTTGTCAGGCATCTACAATGCGTGACCCACCTAGCCAAACACTATTCACTAGCCTGCTGCTTATCAACCTGTTTTAACAGATCCAAGCAACTAACTAAAATAGATGGCTTATTGAACCCTTTGTGGCCTCCGTAGGCTCACAGGTTGTATTTGGCTTCACAGGTCCTAGGTCGTGCAGGCCTGATTTTTGCTGCATCTTTACACATTATTAGCAATGTTAGGCATGCAGAAAACATTGAAACTCACCAAAATTTTACATCTTTTTTTAATCATTGTGGGAGTGTAGTGATAAATGTCTACAGATTTTTGCTATTTTGCTGGAAACTCTTAAAAGCCAATGAAGTGGCTTGAGTTAATGACCAAATTTCATTCTAAGTTCTTTTGTAAAAGACAATCAGTGTTGGAGTAGGTTCCTAAGTGTCCAAAGCAAGGCTCATGACGCAACACTTTCTGACTCTTTATGGTACTTTGGACCTGGTCCCATGACCAAATTTCAACCTATAAATTCTCTACATGTGATCAGCAAAAAATGGCTTAAAAGTTTCTCTTTCACTTACATTAATAATTGTTGCGTATCAGGTGGATCAACCATAAAATGAATAAACACATACACAAATATTAACCAGCTGAATCTGGTTTCACTTGTAACCTTTCAAAGCAATAGAGTTGTGGGCAGGGGTGGGAGAAGAGAATAATGGAATATTGTTCTAAGTTTAAAATCTCCTCTTGGTACTTACTCCTTAGTGTTACACACTGCACAGTATAGTCTCCAACGCTTACTATTGTACACTAGGTGGTGCTGATGAGTAAGATATGTGGATCCTTACATCTCTTTCATTGCAGGGCAACTTGCCTCTTCAACCTGAACTTCTTTTCTAGCTGCCAAATATATCATGGCTAAGTTCAAAGCTGCATGATTTTTGAAGATTACTAGGCTTGTCAGACAACGTTGTATGCTAAGGAATTGGCTGTATTTTAAAGGGCTATGTCAGAACAGGCTCTCGTTGTGTTGGCATCTGATGCAAAAAAGCTGACATGACACTTGCACACTTTTGAAGACATTCATCGTAGCAGTCCAGTCCCACAGGCAGTGGAGTAAGATATAGGAGCTTTTCCTTCTTCACGCAGTCGCACAAGTACCCCTTTGTAAAGCGAGGTTATGATATCTGGCTCACATGTGATAAATGGAATGAAGTCAAGGGTACTAGGGCCCCGGTCACACGGCAAAGTTGCCGCGTGAGAGGCACGGATGGTGGGCGGATTATCCGGGCGCGATCACATCCCAACATCTGGGAAGTGGAGCGCACCCGTGGCTTACTGCCGAAAATGCGCGTTAAAAAACTAGTACCTCCAAAGTACTAGTAAACGTTTGCCATGGGATGCCTCCAGACTCCCGTGGTGTGATTGCGCCGGCGCACGGCATTCCCCTCCGGTCCCTCGTTTACCCGCCGGCACCGAGGGAAGGACCTGTGGTGTGCCACCGGCGCGTCTGGTCACGTAATCGCGGATCAAACTGCGCCGGGGCAATTAGCCACGCCTCCGGCCCGTGTGACCGGGGCCTAGGAAGAGCTGTGCTGTTGTTTGCCCTTTCTTTAGAGATATGCTGTAGTATTGGAGAAGGGAGGCACACATCCTTCAAAGAAGTAAACATGATAAAATAATCAGGGAAATTTTAAAAAGAATCACCAGTAGGGAGAGGGGGGAGTGGTAACAAATTCCACACAGCATTCAAGATGTATTTGATTTATTTATTTTTACATATATACTGCCTTTTAGAAAAAAAACCCTTCAAGATGGCTTACAATAAAACAGAAGTATGATGACACTGAAATACAGTGAGACAATAAAATGAAGCAAGCTAAGCCAAGCATAAAAAAAAAACATTCCTCCCTCTTCCCACTGGTACTAAACAGCAGCACCTTTCCCCATCCACCTGAAGTACATACACCCCGATGCACATTACAGTCTAACCCCATCACCAGCAGTCTGCTGCCACCAGTAAGTCATAGGATGAGTGGAGTATAATTTGCTCTAGAGAATTTATCAGTGGTTACCAATCAAACACCACATGGAAATATCTCCTCTGAGGCATCTGTGGCCTGCTCTCTGGACCTCCAAGATCTGGCAGCCCAATTCAGAACAGGTAGATACACACCAGTGATTGCAGCTGTTGATGTTGTAGCCACAACAGGTGGTTGGTGCTTCACCTTTCAGTAGGGGAGCTACGCCATGATAATGCTGTGCTTAGATCAGGCCAGTATCAAGCATTGTTGCATGACAATGTTCCAGCACACTACCTTGTGGCAAATACTGAATTTGTACTTGGGATATATCTGCCAGCTATGCCTTTTGGTCTGATAAAGAGCCAACTTTGTCTCTAGAACTGGATTGCTCAATTTTGTATAGAATTTTGACATACTCAAAATGTTATCATTTCAGGACTTATGTCTACATCTGCACTATTTTGTGATACTGCAGTATAAAAATATGGTTTATAAATGCAGTTACATTTTGAGGTTAATGTTGTAAATGTTATTTGGCAGAATGTACTGCCTCATGGAAATGGATTGCCTATTTACATACAATAAGAACATAAGCACATAAGAGAAGCCATGTTGTATCAAGCCAATGGCCCATCCAGTCCAACACTCTGTGTCACACAGTGGCCCAAACCCAGGTGCCATCAGGAGGTTCACCAGCAGGGCCAGAACTCCAGAAGTCTTCCCACTGTTGCCCCCCAAGCACCAAAAATACAGAGCATCAGTGCCCCTTGTGGCTAATAGCCACTGGTGGACCTCTGCTCCATATGTTTATCCAATCCTCTCTTGAAGCTGTCTATGCTTGTAGCCACCACCACTTCCTGCAGCAGTTAATTCCATGTGTTAATTACTCTTTGGGTAAAGGAGTACTGTCTTTTATCTGTTCTAAGCCTACTGCTCATTAATTTCATTGAGTGCCCATGAGTTCTTGTATTATAAGAAAGGGGGGGAAGTACTTCTCTGTCTCATGTGTAATTTGTAAACCTCTGTCATGTCACTCCTCAGTTGTAGTTTCTCCAAGCTAAATAGCCCTAACCTCTTTAACCTTTCTTCATAGGGAAGGTGTTCCATTCCCTTAATCATTGTAGTTGCCCCTTTTCTGCACCTTTTCCAATGCTATAATATCTTTTTTGAGATGTGGTGACCAGAACTGTACGTAGTATTCCAAGTGAAGCCACACCATAGATTTATACAGGGGCATTATGATACTGGCTGATTTGTTTTCAGTCCCCTTCCTAATAATCCCCAGCAGAGCATTTGCCTTTCTTATTGCAGTCACACAGAGTTGACAACTTCAGTGAGTTATCTACATTTTTTTCCAGATCATAAATAAATGTAGTTAATTCCTCTTTCAAATGTTGGAGGTTGTGTGTTTCGTAGGGATTCAAGTTTTATTATTAAAATTTTATCCTTGAAGAAACTCAAGCATTTTTAATTTGTTTGGTACCCACTGAAAAGTTCTCCTTAATTTGTTTTGTTTTACTTCACATAACGCAATCACACTACAGTTATCAGCAGATCAATTTGTAATTTGAAACATTTCCTTAATTTTTATTGAGTTTTCCTTTAGCAAGATACACTATGCTAGATGGACCAATGGTCAGATCCAGCACTCTTCTTATGTTCTGATGTTCTATCCACATAGCCATTGCGTCAGCCAAAATTGTGAGCGTACATGTGGCTATCCCATTTTATCTTCTGTGACCTAGATCAGACTGACTTTTCCCTAGACCACTCAATGCATTTATGGATGAGCAAGAATTGAATGCATATCTCCTGGTTCAAATCCAGTCATGTATTTAGTATACCACACTGGTTCTCACTGAATACAATCAGCACCTTGACTTGTTCATTAAATATGTGAACTTGATTGGCCCATTTAAAAAGGATAATTGTTTTCTCTTCTTTCTATTGCATCTGAAGAAGTGAGTTCTGACTCATGAAGCTCATGTTAGAATCAATGGTGCCAGTGAATGTCTGTTTTGCTTTTGTTACAATAAACTAACACAGCTACCCCTCTGGAATCTTTTAGAAAGGACCTTCATAGTGTGTTTAGGATTGCTAGTTCAATTCAACTGAATGAATAGCTTTCTGAAAAAGAGTGTCATTCAGCTGAGGTTACAGAACAGTACAGGGAACTGGGGGATGAATACTGGGGTGGAGTGATCTTTTGTAGTGCATGACACTTATAAAGAATACACTCAAATCCTAACTGTGTAGGTTAAGCAGAAAGGGCAGTTGTATTGCAAGTCGTGGGAGGACATGGAGACTGACTAGCTCAGAGATAAGCACAATTTTATGGAGTGTTTTGATCTCTGTGATTTCTATTGTAATTCTTTGTGCATGTCCTCTGTCTCTCACATATCTGTATATGAAGGATTCAATCAATTATAAAGCCCATAGAAAGTATTTGTGTGGGTAGCAGGGTCATGACAGGACATTGCATGCAGAGGGCTGAAATGCAAGTAAGTACACTACTTTTCACTTTGATAGTTGTCACTTTTAAAATCCTATAAGAACACTGCTGTGCTTGAAGCAATTCCTGGAAGCCAGAGACTAGCTGGACACTGTTTGCCAAAGGGATATTCTTGAGCTTCAAAGGCTAATGTGGTGGTTCTGTCAGAGATATCAGTTTTATCTCCACCGTCCCCATACATTCACTTGTTTTTACTATCTAGGAAACAGGTAATCAAACACTACAGCAGCCAAGGCCATCTAAGGCTGCAGTCACACACACTAAATAGTCAAGTCAAGTCAGCCTTTTTTGGCATAAACACACACTAAATAATCCACTTTATTGATCGGCACCTCCCCCCTAACCACGGGACCTCGATGGGACCTCTACGGGACGTCTGATCGCGCAACCACGCGTTATTTTGCTCCGGGGCAAACAGCCACGCTCCCCCCCCCCCGCATTTTCCTGCCCATGTGACCGGAGCCATAGAAAGGTATCCTCTCATACTGAGTCATTTATGGGTCATGAATTAGTTTACCTGAGGTGTTTTTTTTTTTTTTTAATCTAGCTAAAGTCATTGTTTACCCCATCTTGGGAATTGTACTTCTGAGGCAGGAGGCAAGGGTTCAATAAAAGTTAATCTTCAGCACTCTTGCTAAGCAACAGTTCTCAGAATTCTTTGAAAGTAGTCATGAAAAATAGATTAATATAAAACCAATATAAGTTTGACATATAGATATGTCATTGAGTTAGGGCAAAATCATGGAGAGAAGCCCATTGGGCACATTGTACAGGGTACAGTCCTGCAGAAACCATCTGCAGAAGCATGATGAGAGATGTGCTAAGATTACTTTGCTTCACTATCATCAGACCTAATGGGACTTGCCAGTTGTGAGGATGATATGCATAATAAATATGATGAGGTGATTGAGTACTAATGGGAAATGTGGGAAAAGACCAGGCAGAGGAGCATGCCAATTATTTTGGAGCACCTCTAGCTAGTTCATTTGGCCACTTCTGTTGCACCACCCCATCTCCTACATGGACTCCCCCAACCAGCATTGAGACAGCTTCCTCCGTGTTAATTAGCTTAATATTTGGCATTCAGATAGCTGAGAGTTAATCTGTGTCTCCTTCCATTTTTCAACCAAGTGTGCCTTTTGGCCATCTGCTTGCACTAGAGGATTCACTGACAGAACCTTAATCTAAATGGAGAGAGATTGATTTCAGGCTCTTTCTATTTTATGGCCAGCCTTTGTTCATTACCACATTTCTATCAGGCAAATGAACAGCCAAATGAGGCCATGTGTTTTGCTGACATTTTCATGAGAGGATTCGGTATTACCAGCCGTACAATAGTCTGAAGACCTCAAAGGTTAATGTACCCTCAGGATTGTGTAGTCTGATTCACCCCCCCCTCCTAAAACCTAAATGCATAATCATTTCCTTAATCACTCTTTAACCTTTCTGAATTTCATTTGCGATGGAATGCTATAATGAATCCAAAATTCAAAGGGTGAAATGAGTGGGAAACTGTGGCAAAGTGTCTCTTCTAAAGGTAAAGAAATTAAAAAGCCATCAAAAAGCATAAAAAGCTGCTGTCATATTAGCACAGTTCTACAGCATCATGGGCTGATTTGAAACAAGTGAAGAATAGGTAGGCTCCCCAGGCTCCTATTGGACAAGAAGAACAATGTGTGGTCCACCAGATCAATGCAACAACCCTCCCCCATGTACTGCATGCTTTGCCAGGTGCTTGACAATCCCCTTATTTTGCAGTTGTAGCCAGATAGCAAAAGTAGGAGCCCCTGATTAACTGCCTTGGCTGTTGGGCTGCATTCATTTTGGTGAATAACAATTTGTGTACTTGGTACAGTTTATTTATTTATTTTGATTTCTATCCCGCCTTGGATACATTATACAGGATACATTGGTGTGAGCTTAATGGGCATATGTGTGTGAGTGTTATAAACAATAGGGGTGTGTAGCAAGAAAAATTTCACTACAGGTTTGGATCTTGGCTTGGGGAGGATTTACAGTGAGTGCTTCATTTCAGGCATGGCATTACTAATTTGTGTTAGAAACCTGTGTGATAGTTTTGTGTTATATATTTTTGAGACCATTTTCTGCTCATACACACTGCATTTCTTTTCAATTCACAGCTAATCCAAGGATCTCTGGGGCAGCAGTCACTGAAGATAATGCCACCAATATCACATAGAATGCAGTCTTCCCTCTCCTTCTCCAGACCCCCAGAATCTAAAGCCTATGAAGCAAAGCTGCTCCATTTTACTGCCCCCCAAAGTAGCTCACTTATGCACACAAGCACAGCAGACACCATTCTTTTCAATGCATAGTCAATTCAAGGATCTCCAGGGCAGGACTCACTGAACATAACACCACCAAAATTGCATGGAATACAGTCTTCCCTTTCCTCTCCAGACTTACCAAATCTCAAGCACACTCAGGAAAGCAGCTCCATTTTACCAGGCCCCCCAAAAGTAGTCCATTTCTGCATACACACATTCTTTTCCATTCAGAGACAATTTGAGGGTCTCCAGGGTGGCAGTCATTGAACATAACACTTTGTTGGCAAAGGTGATTGGCTGGAAGCACTGTGCCCCTTCTTTTCCAGGATCCGATTTGAAGGAAGGATGATTTTCCTTGGGAAATGAGCAGAATCAGAGAACAATAGGCACGCATGCATGTTACACATTCCTTCTCTGCAGCTTGTCTGCAAAGTTGATAGGCTGGGAGTGCTAGACTTTTGCTGGGATCAATGAGTAGTAAGGATGCTATTGACTGGGGAAACAAGCATAATCAAAGAACAACATGGCAAGCAAATGTGTATGCTCCTTCTGGCCTGGTAAGCACCAGAACTCAAAACAACTCTAATACTGTTCCAGGAAACCAGATTAATGACCCAAAACAGCAATTTTCATGTATATTTAGCACTCAGGATTAACAACATAGAATTCAGTCTCATTTTACAGCCCCCATTGGAGGAGACTAATGAAAAAAATCTAATGGTATTGACTCTACATGGAAGTTATATGCAAGCCATGCTCCATTAGTTCTGCTGAAAGTGCATGGGCAGTTTTTATACTATACTGTGTATTACTGGCAGGTTTTGCCTTTAGCATGGAGACTTTGCTAATGAAATATCACAACATGAAAATCCACAGTTTCTCATAATGCAAGACTCATTTCTCTAGTACAAACTGCAAACATGTATGCTATATACAAAGTACCCTATACATCCTTAAAATCAGTGGAGAGACACCTACTAACCAATGTTCCCTCTAAGCTGTGGAGTCTTGTGAGGAAAAATTCTGCTTTGTGAGCTACTGGCATTAAAGTTCTGAGCAAGCAACTTGGCTACTGCATAAATTAGTTTGCTCTGGAGCCATCCTTCTTGCGCTAAGACAAAAATGTGTGAGCCAGAGGCTAAAAAACTGTGAGCTAGCTCACACTAACTCAGCTTAGAGAGAGCACTGCTACTGACTACACTTCAGCTCCTCCAGTGCACAGGTAGCCCACTGAGTTCTTGCCTTATGCAGATATCTGCTGGCCTACTTTAGCTGTTCAGGAATACACTATGCAACTGTTGACTGTCTAGCAGAATGCCACATTTATCACATAGTTAACATTAGGGGTGTGCGTTCGAATCTACTTGAGCCAAAAATATATCCAAAAAATATCTTATCAGTATTTTTCAAGTACATTTCGGCATCCCAAAAGTATCTGGGAAAACTGAAAAAAATCTCTGAAAAAATCCTGGATATATTTGTGAATTGCTGAGTAAATCTGAAAAACAGGGAAGAGACTGGAGCAGATTGCTCCCGCCTCTCAGCTGTTTGTTGGGCTTCTGCTGCAGTCCTTTTAAAGTTTAAAAGGACTGCAGAAGACAGCCTGAGGATCAGCTGTGCTGGCAGAGAGTGGATTGCTCCCTCAACAGCACAGCTTCAGATGTGCATCCCCCCCACCCCATTTTTTCCTTCTTGGGTCTATTAGACCTGAAAAAATTCAGAATTTCTGAAAGTATTAGGATCTCAATTTTTTGGGTCCAATACACCTGAACCAAAAAATACGGGTGGGGGAGATTGCACACCCCTAATTATTATTTGAAAATGCTATAAGGCTTCATCTCCACCTTTTCCCCTATCTGGCCTCCCCTCTTCACTTTTCTGTGCTACCTCTCTTATTTAGAACCATTTAGGGATGCACATAAGAAAGACTCTGAATCAACATTATGTTGATTATTAGTAGCGGTACCCACTGCAGCTCTCCAAAGGTCTTTGTCTGTTGTGATAAGAATAATGCGTTGTCTGGGAACTAGTTTGGCACCTGATTCATTCTATGGCTAGGGTGGGACCAATGAGGGCTTGCGAAGACTGAAATTTGGAATGCCTTCACAACTGATTTTGGGTCAATTCTTGCTTTACCTTATTAAAATATATACATAAAATGTGAAAGTGTGAATGCAACACAAATTATTGTAAATGTTTAATTCTCATGAAGAGTGTAAAAAAATTGACCCATTTGTCTTCTATTCAGAATGCAATGCATGTACTTGACAGTGGATGCTTGTTAATCAACACAGGTTCATAGAGACCCATCAAGCATTAGTTTGGTTTTCAATTAATTTTATGACCTTTAAAATTGTTATTTGAAATTGTAGCAGAGTAAGCAGATATTCTTATGGCCATTTTCTGATTTTGCAATGCATTTTTTCCCGTTAGGTTTTTGTATGTTACAAAAATATGTTCTAACTTTGTATTTGACATACTTTGGTTGTTGCCTCTATAATTTTGAACCTATGGGGAATAGTTAATGAGGGAAAACTTTGGCCATGTTTCAGGCTTGACACACAGTATACTACATATACATTCTTAAAATATACACATTAGGTTCATTTTTTTCAATAGTTTTCTCACAATGTTCTTCAGACTGGGAAAATACTTTCCCCCCCGTCCCTTGTCAAATTAATCAGGAAAGAGTATCTAGTACCTTATATAAGAAAAAGGAAGCACTCCATGAAAATTGTGTTCCTAATGATTTTTTGGTTTGAACTTCAATCATTTTATTATCCCCTGGGGGTAAATTTGCCTGCTGGAATTCATTTTCAGTATTACCCATTATTTCTTCTCAGGGATTTAAATAAATGTATTTCATCAATTTTTATATCTCAAAAACACATAAATTATAATGAGATTCAGGAAACCCATATGCACATTCCCCTCTTGAGGACAGCATATATTACAGAACCCTGCCGCTTGTCAATTTCAATCACATTGATTATTCAGATATTCTGCATTTTCTTATTTCCTGCAATGTATTGGCCTTTCTGCCACAGATCAAATATTCTGTGTTTGTGTTTGGCCAGTAAAGTATTACTCCTTAAAAGGAAAGCATAGCCCTCTACTCTGTTCACTTTGTTCACTCAAGTTTACTTCTAATTTCCCCACCACTCTATATTCTTCTGCTTATCTTATTTATGGCATGAAAACCACCATATATGTTTTTCAGCAGAGATTGACAAAATTATTTGAAACTTCATAATTTTACAATTAGAGTGTCTGATTTAAAGTCCTGTTGACTTTCCCATGGCCTTAGTTTTTATGTTTTCTGTTCTATGAACAGATAACTTTTTTCTGATCATACTCTTCAGCTCACTTTCTATATCGGTATTCTTAAATATTGTTCTTCAATACTGTTCTGATCATATCATATCATCATATCGTATCATAGAATCGCAGAGTTGGAAGGGGCCATACAGGCCATCTAGTCCAACCCCCTGCTCAGTGCAGGATCAGCCTAGAGCAATGTTCCCTCTAAGCTGTGGAGTCTTGTGAGCAAAAATTCTACTTTGTGAGCTACTGGCATTAAAGTTGTGAGCAAGTGATTTGGCTACTGCTTAAATGAGTTTGCTCTGGAGCCATACTTCCTGAGTTAAGACAAAAAATGTGTGAGCTGGAGGCTAAAAAACTGTGAGCTAGCTCACACTAACTCAGCTTAGAGGGAACACTGGCCTAGAGCATCCCTGACAACTGTTTCTCCAGCCGCTGCTTAAAGGCCGCCAGTGAAGATGAGCTCACCACCTCCCTAGGCAGCTGATTCCACTGTTGCACAACTCTGACTGTAAAAATGTTTTTCCTAATATCCAGCCAGTACCTTCCCACCCTCAATTTAAACCCATTATTGTGAATGCTATCTGATGCCAACAGGAACAGCTCCCTGCCCTCCTCTAAGTGACAGCCCTTCAAATACTTAAATAGAGCAATCATGTCCCCACCCTCAACCTCCTCTCCTCCAGACTGAACATTCCCAAGTCCCTCAGCCTTTCCTCATAGGGCTTGGTCTCCAGTTTAAAGCGGCTTCTCATCTTATTTTTTGGGGCTGTATAGATAATTACTTTTGGGGGTAATGACAATATCTGCACTCTTTTTGGGAAGGACACAAAGGCACCTCCAAGTTGAATCTCCCACCATCTGTTTTTCTTATAACTTGCACTGCAAATGAATGGGGTTGGTACTCACTTGTGGACAGAATTTCCATTGATGCTAGATCAATATGGGTAGCCATGTTAGTTAGTTAGTTAGTAGCAGTAGAAAAGAGTATGAGTCCAGTAGCGCCTTAAAGACTAACAAAATTTGTGGTAGGGTCTGAGCTTTCAGGAGTCACTGCTCACTTCTTCAGATACAGCTAGTATATGAGTCCATCTGTCCTATATATTTTTAAACTGCCTTCCCTTGGCTTGCCTGGGTGCCCTGCGGCCCGCCCTTGGACAACTTGCCCGATCCTTCCAGGGCCCCCCCTGGCTCACCCACCTTGGAGTGGCCAGGGGAGTTGCTCTCCAGACCTTCCCTCTGTAGCCAGGCACGCAGAGGTTTTGGCTGTAGTGGGCGTGGCGAACTCTGAAGCCGGACGGAACTCCGTTCCTGTGCGTTCCTGCCCAAGAATAGCCCTGCCCTCCATAAATATATCACGGTTATCATTGCTGATTGCTACTCACTATCCCATGATCTCTCTTTGGTTATGCTTGCTAATGTAATTTGTCATCTGAAATTACTCCACTTTCCATGATGTGATGCTATAACATAGGAGGGGAGGTGTTGTCATTTATTGCCATTGCCATAAAATGAGTTACACACCAAATAATCATGTGCACAACAGTGCTTGTATAAGATCTAAAATTACCCCTCTCTGTCTCCTTGTGCTAAGTGAAAGTGACTGTATGTTCCGTATGCATATTGTTGTTTTAGTGGAAATTATATTAAAACACGATGTGTTGCTGCAGCTATTGCCTAGCTGTTCGCATCCGTGGGACTGCGCCAAGTCCATTTTCCTTTCTGCTCAAACATTGCTGGATCCAACCCAATAAGAAAAAATACCCAGATCCCTGCCCAAGGAAGCGTTCTGTCTGAATAGTCATGCAAATCTTTTGGATAATGCCCAAGGCATCAGGGATGACTAGAGACAAATTACTTTCATCCCCACCACCCAAGTGTGAGCAATTCTGTCATTGCTTAAACTTCTTTAAAAAATTCAGATTTAATTCACAGTTTGAATAATGACTACTCAGTGCCCTTTGCCAGAAAAAGTGGCTAAGATGAGCACGGCTTTATCCTCCATGCAACATTATTCTACCACTCTTAAATTTAAAACAAAATTTAAAGGACAAACAAATCTATTCAGCCATGGTAAAGCACTCCCAGTTACAAGATACCTACTGCTGAACTGGGGTGAGAACCGAGAGAGGAACTATGGGAAAACCTGCACTTATTGCTAAAAGAAGAGCTTTTACTGGTAAAGTCCACATCCATTAATCCTTTGTGTCTCTTGCTTATGCACCTTGCAAGGCCTGCAGTGCACCAGTTATGTATATGCTGTGTGTGTTGTGCAGTAGAGGACAGAGGGAAGAGACAGAGAAATTACCATCCAGTATGGAGGTGGATAAACAAAAGGAGTAAGAAATAGTAGTTAGTGAGAGCAGTAGCTGAAAGTGTGCCTCCTAGTAAATATTCCCTCTCGTTCACATCTCTTCTCTGCAGTCCGCTCTCCTGCTTTGTAGCATGTAAAGCAGGCAGGTCCTTAACGTAATTCTGCGCCACGTTGTGTCCCTTTAGTAAATGGTAAGGGAGTCCTTAATCTGGCAGGCACAGGAACAGCAGAAGGGAGAGCAACATTGCTGGAGACTTGTGGGGCTCACATTCCTCTGACTACAAAATGGCAGTTGTCTCTTGGGCATATGAGAGAGAAAGTATTCTGCTTAGGTCTGAACAGTATAGGCTTCTAGGGAACTAGACAGAGAAAATGACACCTTAAAGAGAAACAACACTGGTGCTGCTAGACTCAATTTTTGTTTCACTACTCCAGACTAACATGGTGAAATATACTGGGTTCAGACGCGTTCAAGTATCAGGTCATAGTTTATTAGTGATTCTGCAAGAGAAAGAAGACTGAGAAAAAAAAGCCAGGTATTTATGCCTGGAAAAGGTTCTAATATATCGAAGTAGTTCTAATATATCAAAGGTGGCAAGCTTTAGTGTGGTTGGCGCGCTGAGGCTCTGAGCCAGCTCCAGGGTATCAATCCCGCAGGAGCTGAGCAGGAGAGCCTTCTTTTTTGCAGCAGCATCAATGCCTTGGAATTCCACTAAATAGGTTAGGCGTTCCACCCAGGATCCCCACTTTTCTGGGTGAGTAGGGTCGAATTCCGGCAGGATTCCTGGAGCAGCAGCCATTGTTTTCGGAGCGGTATGCTGCTCGGTGCTCAGGGGCTTGGTGTATGCTGCTGTACTGGTTGAAGCTGGCTCGCTCATCAGGATCTCACCTTCATTGCCAGTGAAATATATTGGGTTCAGACACGTTCAAGTGATTAGCTCATAGTTTATTAGTGATTTCGCAAGAGAAAGAAGACTGAGAAAACCCCTGGCTGAAGCCAGGTATTTATGCCTGGAAAAGGTTACACCCAAAACACATCCCACTCCCAACGATAGGCTATTTATACTACATTGCTTCCCAGTTGGGTTACTCTAGGATCCCTGTCACCCTACTGGTCCATTCTAGGATCCTAGCAAGTAACTTTCCTCTGTGGCTCAGCTGGGAAGACCCAGCACAATTGTTATCACATTGGTCCTTGTGTACTGACACAACAAAGGGGAGGGTTTAGGCTGGAGAAGACTGGAGTAACTCTGCATAGGATTGCAGTAATCTAATCTAAATAGTTCATAAATATGTAAGAAGCAGCATATATGTTAACTTCTGAACCAATCTACTTGCTCACCTTGCTAAAACACTTTAAAAATACTTTTCAATAGTTTATGTGTTTTTCTTCATAACAAACTATGACAGACCCCCGTCTGTTTCCCAACACCCAGGCAGAATCTTCCTGCCAAAAATATTTTAGTTCCCCTCAGTAACTGAGTCACCCAGTAGCATGTATTTCTTCTTTGTTTGACAAACTTAAATTGTCCCCCCGTCACAGATATTTGCTTAGCCTGAGTGAAATACAGGAGCTGTCCTGTTTTATAAACCCTTGTGAAATGGCACTTGAGGCAGATTAACTTTCAAAAACAGAATAAAGACTTTATTAAACAGGCAGGGAATATATAAATATGAGGACTCAAGGTACAGAGGTTGCTGAGATAAAACTTTCTAATATATACAGAATTGAGGCTTTTGAACTACCCAGACCTTCTGACAAATCCTTCTCCAGTATCCTCAGAGTAGTTCTAATATATTTATGACAATGGAGTCCTTATTCTTCTCCCTATAGAAGTACTTTTCTGACAATTCCCTGACAGAAAACATTGACTCCCAAAGTCTCTTCCCTCAGAAGCGAAACCCTTTGGCTACTGATCCAGAAGTTAGATTGCAGACCAAGACCAAAAGTGTCTCAAAAAGCGAATTAAGCTTTTCCCTTCAGATCAGCTGTTTTATTTCCTCTCTAAGCTGATGCTGGCCAATCAGAGAGTGAGTACAGCAGCCAATCACATAAATTCTTCTCTTCAGGGAAGATTAACTCTTGAACTCCCTGACTCTCTGACACAAGCAGCATTTTAAAAAGCCTGCTTTTCTTTACAATCCGTCACACAAACTATTTCTTTTTAAAGACACTTATTAAGAGTGTCTTATTGAGAAGTTTCTAGACAATGGAGGTTAGAAAGAAAATGTGTATGTTTGCCCTGCAAATGTCATGAAGCGTCATCTTGAATTTGAGAATCTGCCTGTGCTTGAAACACTAAAAAAAAAGGCAATTAGAAGCACTAGAAGTACTGAACTATCAGGAGTGAGGGGAGAGTTCATGAAAATAATTGGTAGCAAACGCCTGATAGATTCATGTTTTAAAAGTTTTTAATCTTCATAAAAGTTGTAAATAAAGTCTTTTCAAAATATAAGAAAGTACCTGTAAAAAATAAAAGAGCAAAAAGAACCAACATAGAAGTATGTAACTGTTTTGCAAAGGCCATTAATATGCTTTAAATAAAAAGATGTATGCTATAAAAAGAACATTACACACACATTCTGGGTAGATTTTAAAACTTTAAGAAGTCAAACAGTAATGTTTATCATCAGGACTAATGTATAATTTATAATGGTTGAGGTATAACAAAATTGTCCTTCTTCGAAGAGCTTTACACTCCACAGATCAACATCTGCTGGTAGTCCCTGGTCCATAGGAGATCTGCTATAGCCCTTTTGGCTCTGGCTCTGACCTGTTGGAACACTCTCCCAAACAAGATCAGGGCCCTGCAGGCCTATGGTTGAGGTGGCAGAGATCCAACTCCATCAGCCTCCCCTACCCCACTTTTGCACCATCTATGTGGCACTGTCTGTTCATTGTTCTCTGCAATTTGCCCATTATTTGCTTCCCTCTATGAGCATACATACTGAAAATTCTCTGAGAGCACTAACTAGGGTTGCCAAGTTAAAAAATTGCCGCAGCGGGGGACTCCCGACTTGCGGCTTGAGCGCACACGCGCGTGCGCCGCATGCACGTCACCAGGAAGTGACGTGATGATGCCGGGCATGCTGGGGGTGGGGCCACGACTGTCCGTGGGAAAACCATAGAGTTTTCCCTCGGATGGTTGTGGCCCCGCCCCCAGCGTGCCCGGCATCATCCTGTCACTTCCTGGTGACGTGCATGCGGCGCCCGATCCGCCGGCTGCGGGGAACGGGCTTCAGGGACGGGGGTTTCCCTGCCCCCCGGGGGTACTTGGCAAGCCTAGCACTAACTAACTGTCCCTGATTGCCATCTTATGTATTATTTGATGCTGTATAGGTTTTTAAATATTATTTAGATTGTATTTTAATTGTTCTAACTTATTGTGTATTTTCACTGTTGTAACGCACCCTGAAGCTTGCGTTGCAGGGAAGGGCAGGCTAGAAATTCAATTAAGTAAGTATATAAATAAATAAACAAGAGAAGAAGGAGACTCCACCCTTCATTCGCATCTCAGAGCAATTTATAATCTCCTTCCCTTCCTCTCCACACAACAGACACCCTGTGAGGTAGGTGGGGCTGAGAAAGCTCTTTCTAGAACTGCTTGTGAGAGAATAGCTCTGAGAGAACTGTGACTGACCCAAGGTCACCCAGCTGGCTGCATGTGGAGTAGTGAGGAATCAAACCCAGTTCTCCAGATTAGAGTCTACTGCTCTTAACCACTACACCAAACAAAAGAAGCAAAACATGCAAAGTATGAAAATGTTTTTCAAATCTAAGTTTGCCATTTCCTATTTGCCTTGCAGGGATCTTGTCTGAGGTTTAATTCCCAGCCTGAGAATAGCTTCACGCAGCAATTACATTTACTGTGGATAAGCTTATATTTCCTTGGAGTTTTGAGCAGCAAACATGTATAGCAGCAAACAACTGATGCATGTCAAGACCCATATGCACATGTTGCAAAGCCAGAGATCAATTAGAGGCTGATATCCAAAAAAGCCAGCAACTAGTTCTTCTCACTTAGTGGGTGAGAGAGGTTTTTTTCTCATGCCAAACAGAAGCTCCTTGCATTATGTAACAATTAGCTTGTCATATAGCCAGGGACTCTCCAAGGGGAAAAAACTCACAGTGCCTGTCCAAACTCTACAGGGGTCCCCAACCTTTTTGAGCCTGTAGGCACCTTTGGAATTCTAACACAATGTGGTAGGCACAACCACAAAATGGCTGCCTCAGGAGGTGGAGCCAAGCACACAGGGAAAGCCCAAGTGCAGGGGGAAAGAGGGGTAATTTAAAAATACACTGGGAAAGAGCAGTTAAAATAAACACAGTGCAGCAACATTACTTTAATCTGTATAGCCAATCAGATCTTCAATTGCAAATCAGACACTTTGCTGAGCAATAGCCCCACCTAGCCCCACCCACTTTCTACATACTGTCATAAGTCTGTCTGTGCTCAGTGACAGCACGGATTCCACAGACAAAGAGCTACCTGCAGCTGGCTCTCAGGCAGTAATTGAACAACCGGCTGCAGCTGGCTCGAAGCCAGGAGAAGAGCAACAAGAGATCAGGTTACCAGATGAGCAGAAGTCCCAGCCTACAGCTGAAACCAAGCCATTGCCTTGTAGCTCTGAAGCAGTAAACAAGGCTTCAGAAGCCACTCCCAGCCTACCTAGTTCACCCACACCCCTGCAGTGCTGTTGCTGTCAGAGGCAAGTTGAGTTGCAGGAAAGGAGGAGGAGTGCGAGACTCATGGCCCGTCATCAGCTGTCAACTGACAAGATGGATGAGTAATTTCAGGATGACTGCCAAGGAATTGGCTGGAAGTGTAACCTGTTAAGATTTGGTTAGAAAATCAGCCGGGAGAAAGAACAGTTTTGTGGATGCAATAAGTACACTTTGCTACTGATACTTGCTGATACCTTGCTGATACTGGACCTTGGTCAGAGACTCTTGAAAGCTTATACCTGGGAAACCGCGTCGGTCTTTAGGTGCTACTGGGCTTGAATCTTGCTCTTTTAGTGCAAACCAGCATGGCTACCCACTTTAATCTGTTGGGGAGAAAAGTGGTGTATAAATGATGTATGTAAATAGGGTAAATAAATTTAGTTCCTCCTGCCCATGTACCCCTTCACGCTCCACTTGCGGATCCTGGGAACAGAGGTAAACTTAGAATGCCAATGTCATCATGTCTACCTGTGCCCACTCTGCAAGGGAGGAAGTTATTTTCTAAGTAACGACATCGCTGTGAAATTATTGATACTAGCACTTTATTATGTTTTATGGTTTTAGCATTGTCTACTTGTATTAATTAATGTTGTTAATTTTAATCTATACTATCGTATTTGTTATGCTATTTTATGTAAGCCGCCCTGAGCCGGCCGTGGTTGGGAGGGCGGGGTAGTAATTTAATAAATCAAATCAAGCCTATACAATGGAAGAGCACTCTGCTATCTGAAATATGGCAAGCAGGAGGATCCCTTGGGTGAGGGGGATAAAATTCCTGAGAATTTCTGTTTCCCTTTGAAAATGGTGAAAACAAGCAAAAAATATAATAAAGAAAATGAATAGATGCATTAAGTATAATCAAGAACAAGAATAAATATCTTGCAATGACTAAAATGAACTGGAAAAATGACAAGGTAAAATTTCAGTGCACGTCTCTAACCAAAAGTAACTTTTTGATCCCTCCAATCACTCCCTGGGAAGATGCAGCTGGGGCAAACATGACTGTTGTATAAGCATGGAGCAGCTTGTTTCCAGCTCATGGATAGCTTCTCAGAGGCTATGAAAGATTGTTTCCAAGTTTTCCCAGAATCTGATCTATCACTTCCCACCAGTGCTCATCAGAGAAACCAAGGATGCACAGCTGAGCTGACTGTAGCATGAATTGATATTGAAAGCATTAGAAACCCTGCCACTCATGGGTTCTCTTCTGCTTCTTGAAACTATTAGAAGACTTTTGGAGTCTAATTTTCCTTGAACATTTCTGGTGTACTACTAATATTGGTTTGACATTGCTTGATCCTTTCCTAATCCTTTGGATTTAAGTTTATTTACATTTTGTTTAAATGTAATACCTTTAGGCAACTGTGGACACTCGCCTCCTGTTGTCTTCCTTCTTGTTGTGATATGTGAGGACTCAACTCTCACTGCATCCCCTCTACCAAATATACTTCTGAAAATACCTTTGCATTTTGAATCCTGTCAATGTCTCTCACATTAGGTGTGGCCTGGAAAGAGGAAGTGGCTGTGAAGGGTAGGTCTTGTGTCTAGGGTTTGGTAAGGGATGCACTCAATGAACTGAAAACAGAGAACTGAAATGACAGATGGAATGAAAAGGGGGAACACACTGTAGTGAATTATGCCCTGGGTCTGTGGCTGGAAGGAAGGGAGGGGAAGTGTTTGGAGGATGTGGGAAAGGGGAGTCTGTTGGAGAATGGGATCACAGTAAGGGGCAGTTGGAAAGGAGGCGGTGGGGGCAATCAGGGTGGAGAATGGTTGGGGGTTTAGAGTAGGAATTGGTCTTGTATTTGAAATCTCCCATTGCTGGACAATTCCTTTGTGAAAAGGAGGATTTGTGGGATTGCACTCTAAATGACATCGTATTATTGAGTTGACAGCTGGATGCGTATCCGTTTTATCCATTTATACATGTTTATCCATTTTTCTGTGAATAAAACCTGTTAAACCATTAACCAATTTCTGTAGTCTATTGGATTCATGTAAGAAAGGTTCAAATACCCTCTCTGGGGTATTGTGATTACAGAAAGACTAGGATCTTTTCTGCATTTGCCTGGCACTCTGGGTTTTCTCAGTGTTGGAGTTGAGGCAATTTAAGTCCACGGCAAAACAGCATCCAAATAACCAGTGGCAACAGCAGGCTGAAACCGGGTTGCCCACTGAAGGGAGGTAATGTCATGCAGAATGGGGGGAAAAACCAGAATAAAAAGAAGGTTGATTTTGATTTTAGTGCAGAATGGGAGGGGGGGGGAACCTGGATTAAAAAGAAGGTTGAATTCAATTTTAGTGCAGAATTGCTTGGAGGACACTGCGGTGAACATGGATTAAAAAGAGAGTGCGGAAAGGGCCTAGTACAATAGACCCTCAGTTGGATTCAGCAGTCATTTTCTGCTCTCAGAGTGGCACAAACTTCGTAGAGTGGACTGCTCTACCATAGAGGGGGCCTATCAGACAGAAGTTAGTTTGGCCACTGTTGATTTATATAATTCCTTTTACTTGCTAAGTGTATAAACAAGTGCAGCTGCAAACCCATGAGTTTTGTGGAAGGGATTGGTTTTACATCCCCTTTTCTTTCTACTGTCATATACACTGTGGTCCTAAACAATCTAGCATCCATTCGTCAAATAGCAATCCACCCATTTAAAAGTGTCCATTCAACAATTTACCACTTCAGATAAATTTTCACATAGCTTTCACACAAATACCTACCCCATATAAAACATGAGATGGTACAGTCCACAGGTGAGGCTTACACCACCTCCTTATGCACATCTGAACTCTAAGCCAAGGCCTCCATTGGAATTAGTGAGCATTTAATACGTATGTGTGAGGACCCCGACCCCTCCTCCAGCCAAGACCCCTTAGATAGTAGGGTTCCCCTCTTTTTATTTTTTATTTTTTGGGATTTATATCCTGCCCTCCCCGAAGGCTCAGGGCGGCTAACAAAGAGGCATAAGTGCCAAAGTTAAAACAGATAAAAACAGAATAAAACAATACAATACAAAACACTAAAATGGCTCAGCGAAGGCAGACGTGTGGGGAAGCTGCTCCACACCAAACTGCCTAAACTCAAACCTTCTGGGGGTTTTTTCAACTCCCAAATATATTCCTGTAAAGGGATATTCAACAGGAGACTTAAACCGCACCAGAGAGAGTGGCTCTCTCTCTGGGTAGTTCTTGGTTTTGTCTCATAGCAGGAAAGTATGAGAAGCCTGCAAGGACTTTTTCTTTTTAGCTTGCGGAGCACAAGAGGAGTACAACGGACGGATAGGAGCAAAACAACAAGCTGCCTAAGCGGAGACTACGAACCCTAATACTCAAACACGAAGCTAAGTGTTTATAATTTAATTCTTCAATCAAACTAGCTTAAGGGGGAAACTAACCGGGGGGGGTTTCTCTCTGTCACGTTATAAAACTCCCCAATTTGCCTTTGGATAGAGGCCAAATAATACCGGGGTAGAAAGCTTAAAAAAAAAAGCAAAGTAAAAGCAAACTAAGGGAATTTAAAATACCAAAAGAACTTGAAATTCCTGAAACTCACGTGATGATTTTTTCTCGCTCATACCAAGGGAATCGAAGGCACCTGTGGAAAGGGCGATTGCACCCGGAACAAAACAAGCGCAGCTGAAGCTGGTGGAGGCTGGTGGAGAGAGAGACGTAACGCAACGCAGAGTCGGGGAGGGGCGACCGGAACAGAGGGACGTCGGGCGATTCCGAGCGTGCGATCGGAGAGGCAGCTGGAGCATCGGAAACGGGGAGGAGCAACGGCTTGCTGTTTGGAACGTCTGAAGCGTCACGAGAGGAGCCGAGAGGAGCCGAGAGGAGCCAAGCTGAGCCGGAGCTGAACGAAGCTGGGGAGAAAAGGGAGGGGGCTAAGGCTGAGGCACAGAAACTTGATTGTTGTGCCCCAAAACCGGCAAACTTGAAAAAAGACTTTAAAAAGACTTAAGTGAAACAAGTGGGGCCAGAGAGACCCAATTAAGAACGGCAGCAATGGCTAATTGGATGCATAAAGATAGGTGCTAGAGAGAAATAAGAGAGAGAGAGAGAGAGAGGAAATAAGAGAGAGAGAGAGGAAATAAAGACCGAAAACCAAATAACTATCGTAGCAGAGAACCACCCCCAAGAGAAGTCAGGAGAATTTAAAGAGACAGTGCAACTTAAGGCAAGATCATTAAAATATATGAAAGTATAAATACAGCAAACCTCAAACCAACGGACATACTTATTACACAATAAACTTAAAATAAATTAATTAAATTAATTAAATATACCAGTACCACAAAAATG
>NW_015170275.1:446893-467901 GCF_001447785.1 Gekko japonicus | reverse complement strand
TGGGTGTCCCCTTTAGAAGCCTTCATATTGCCAAACCTAATGACGGACAATAAGACCGCCTGCTATGAAATACTTCTCACAAAAGACAATGAATTGAAAGATTTTGAAACTTTACAGGCAATGAACATTAACTTATCAGCCTGGGAGAAACTACAATTAAAATCAAGATTTGTGAAAGATAAGACAAAAGGCTTTGCCACAGCAAATACGAATTTGGACAAAATTTGGCTACCATCTGCAAATAAATTAATACAAAAAATATATAATCTCTTTTTAAATGATGAGTCACAAGCAGAAAAAATAAAACCCTGTATGAAGGTGTGGGAGAAAGACATAGGAAATAACATAGCAGAGCCGAAATGGTCAAAAATGTGGAACTCGATGAAGATACTAAGAGCCACAACCTACAAAGAAAATATCTTTAAAATGTTCCACAGATGGCATTGGACGCCTGACAAAGCACTGAAATGCTACAAGAACGTATCCGGAAATTGTTGGAGGTGCGAGCGTAATGTTGGATCTTTTTTTCACATTTGGTGGAGATGTGAAAAAGTAGTAAAATTCTGGAAAAATATAAAACAAATCATTCTAGAAATACTAGAAGTTGAACTTCCGTTGAAACCAGAAACATACTTATTAAATATCTTGCCAGAAAAGATAAAATATAATGATGCACGTTTGATATTATACATTCTCACGACTGCTAGGATAGCTGTAGCCAAATGCTGGAAGTCAGATAAATTGCCAAGTAGAGAAGAATTAATTATAAAAATTTTAGATTTAAAGGAAATGGATAAAGTAAATATGTTACTTGCAGGAAAAACAGATACTGTGTTTAAGAGCAGATGGCAGAAAGTAGACAGATGGTTAGAAATTTACAGATAAGTTGCTCCAAAATGATGTAACAACTATTATACTATTGTGGGAACTGTATATGGTTTAAAAACCAAAATAAAATATTTTTTAAAAAAATTAATACAAAACACTAAAATGTCGGTGCTTTAGATGTCACAGAAGCAGTAGTTGCAAGATGGGGGTCTGGTAAAACTTATTAATTCCAGGCCAACAGCGCACCTCCTAGCAGCACAATCTTCATCCAGGGACATCTCGCACCCCATTTAATATCCGCACAATTGGTGGTTGAGGTGCGATAATGGGGGGTAGTGATGATGGAATAGTGGTGGTGGCAGCTCCTACTCAAAAGCCTGGTGGAAGAGCTCCGTCTTGCAGGCCCTGCGGAACTCTTATTTTGGACCTACTTGTTTTAATACCCACCTTCCTATTACAGCTTAAATGCCAAGTTTAACTTAGGGAGTCTACTAAAGGCAGTCGGGTTCAGCCATGACATTGGATAGTCACAGGAAAGAAGAGAAAGGGTGTGCTGGAATGAAAAACTGATTAAGTGCAATATCTCCTAGCTCAGTGGCATATGTTTCTCAATAACAAAAGACTTTTCAATGCTAATAACATCACCCAGTGTCCTGATACACCCCAGAGGTGTCCGCCCAGCTCTAAGGAATGCCTAATACAATCATATCCCTTGCCCCAAGGGATACTTCATCAAGGCAACATGAATGATTTCCAGCCATGGACAGTCGGGCAACCCTTAAGTATCACTAATCCAGTCCAGCTGTTGATAAAGGCAGCCTAACATCTGAGCCACCCAGGATGAGCCATCAAGAGGACATTTAAACCCATCATTCATACCCGGTTCTTTGTCAATATGCTCAAACCGTCCAGTGATCACCCCACCTTGGAATGTCAGATATTCCCCTACTAATGTTGCTGGCAGATTCTGACAGATGTTACCTTCAAACTATCCAGTAAAATTCAAGCTGCATTTCTTGGACCAATCATGTTCCTAGGAAAGTGGATTTCCATTGTCTAGCTATGGGACTCTTCCCCATAAAAAGATCATCGCAACTCTGTGGAGGTTGTGCCAGGTCCTCCCACTACCTGGATACCCCTGCAATTGCTTTGCAGGCTCCTCTTCTCTCCTCGATACTCTGGAACTCTCCAGACCTCTTACGGTTGTATGTCCCTTCCTTAAAACTTCCCAATTTCCTTTCTTTTATAAGCATGCCTTCTAATTGGTGTGTGTATGTTTGTGCATGTGTGATTACTTAGGGAATTAGTTCTCAGGTGCATAGTCTTTGTTCTTTACATTTTCACTCTTTTCTATTTTATTTCATATACAATAAAGTCATATACAATAAAGTTACAACTGGTGATGGGCTATATATTTTCAGATATTCTAGCATCTGGGGTATTAATTTGTATTCCCATCAGCCTTTGTTTCCACCTTGTTAACTTGATTAGTATCCTTGTACTTTTGTTTAAGCATTTGATGAAATAGCTTCTTGCATATTTTGACAGATAGTCTATGAAGCCTCTTAGGTGCTTTCATTGGAAATGGGCACCATTCAGCCAAAATTGGTGGTGGAAAGTGTCATCAAGTTGCAGCCAAATTATGGCAACCCTGTATGATTTTCAAGGCAAGAGATGAGCAGAGGTGGTTTGCCACTGCTTGCATCTGCACAGTGACCCTGGACACCCTTGGTGGTCTCCCATCCAAGTACTAACCAGGGCAAACCCTGCTTGGCTTCCAAGATCTGATGAGATTGGACTAGCCTGGGCCACCCAGGTCAGGCACAGCCAAAATTAAACAAACGGGAATCCAATTTATTTCAGTCTGAGGATCTCTTAAGAGTGTCTTTGAAATTAGTGGGGCTTAAAAGTATTTTATTTTATTTAGATTATCCTTTCTGTACTTTATATGGTTTGTGCTCAAGGCAAGTGTACTCTGGCATGTATACACAGCTGACGATCTTATCCATGTAAGTTAGTTCTCTGTATATTTTTTCCTGTTTTGCACAAAGTATCTCCAAATATTTAACTCTGGTTTCCCTCTGTGAGACACTTTTTATTCCCTTAATAATAAAAAAAAGGATCTGCAATAGCCATGGTCATGGTGGACCACATGTAGCAGCTTTGGGGCATACAAGGAAACCTGTCTTTTCCCAGGATTGCAGTTGTCCTTCCAGAGCACTGTTGGTGCTTCTTTTTCCATTCTATTGGGATGACAGAAAGGATGACAAACTTGACAGTGACCGTGTGATAAAATACTCCACAAACTTGTCTGAAACTTAGTAAAGAGGGGTTACAGAAGATAACTTCACACAACTCTTTTGCTTGTTACTTTCTATATCTATCACTGATACAGTGATAGAATGAAATGGTTTCTAAACAGTGGCTAATTTTTATGACAGGACTGTCTCCTGCTGTTAAACATACACTTTATGCCCCATTGCTTTCTATGAGGGGGGAAAAACCCTTTCAGCCAAGTGTTTTAGACAGAATGACCAAAACTTTATTATGATACAGACTCATATTTAAGATGATTCAGTAAAATAGCAATGTTCTGTTACTAGAAGGATGTATATAAAAATGAATAATGAAGAATATTATGGGCCAATAGGACAAGACTTTGGTATGATATAAAAGGGCCATGACTGATTCCACACATGGGTCAGTACTGTGCTCAATAGCAATTGTTCTCAACTGGACAGCCTTGTCTACACAGGATAATCAAGTTGCAGACAATTATACTCTATTGTTTCCCAATTGATTTACTCTAGGATCCTTGTCTCCCTACTGGTCCATTCTAGGATCCTAGCAATCTATTGTTATGCATCCCAAGCTCAGTCCTTTTGCAAGGGCAGTTCAGGCTCAATATATAACAATACTTAAATCTGGAGCCATGAACAGCCAAGACAATTCTTTCTACAAACCTGAAAAAGCGGCATCTGTAGCTTTAAGAAACAAATGCTCTCTGCAGTTCTGTGGGGGTTGCTAGACAGCCACAATCAAAATGCCAGCCTACAAGCCTTGGTTTCTGACAGTAAAAGCAGAGGTAGTAGGGCCCTTTCTGGGGCTATTTTAGCCTTTGAGAGAGGATTCATTGGGGCCAGGCCTGACAGCAAACACCAGGCAACTTAATGCTGTGTGACTTGCATGACTCAACAAGCCTTGCTTCTTGCTACTGTTCAATAGCAGCCACCCTAGAAGAGCTGGTATGGCATAGAAGTTAGTTTCAGACTAGGGTCTGGGAGAGCCAGGCCTGAATCACCATTCTTCCATGGAAGTTTGCTGGATAACTATGGGTCAGTCACACACATTAGCTGCAGTCACATGAGCAGTTAAATCCAACCTTTGTGGATTTAAAGAGTACGATCAGACACCAACATAGGGTTGCCAAGTCGTTTTCGCCCCGCGGTGGGGGGCTCCCGGACGGCATCTGTTGCGCGCGCCGCATGCACATCACCCAGAGGTGACATAATGATGCCGGGCACGCTGGGGGCGGGGCCACAGCCATCTGAGGGGGAAACATAGAGTTTTACCCTCATATGGCTGTGGCCCTTCCCCCAGCATGCCCGGCATCATCACGTCACCTCCGGGTGATGTGCACGCCGGGGTAGGGTTTCCCCCAGTGCCCGATTCTGCGGCGGAGGAAATTGGGCCTCCAAAGTGGGGGGAAATCTGCCCCCCGGGGGGACTTGGCAGCCCTACACCAACATCTGCCTTCTGTGCTCCAGTTGTCACCACTCCATTCTGCCCTGCTTTGGAAGCAGAGTAATCAGGCACCGGGGAAAGTCTGGTGTTTACAGATATCAGCACTTTCACCCCACATTTCCAAATGTCTGAACTCCCCGGTGAGAGCTCAACCCAGTTGGGAAGTCTGATCACTCTGCTCTGTTTTCACTACTTGTTTTTTTTTTTAGTGAATTAGTGATGTGTGCATAACTGCATCCTCATGCACAACAGCAAGCTTACAGCTGTCCTCTGAGGTGAGAAGCGGGGGGGGGGGGGGGGGCGGGCGGGACACTTTCCTTAAGCAGTTATGCGCATATGCAAAAGACAAGTTAAAAAAAATAAGCCACACGACCACCCATTCTGTGGTTGCCCTGCAGCAATAATCTAAATGGTCGACCACGGGGTGAGCATGCAGTGAGGCTGCTTCAGAGTGTGTTGTCTGGTCACCCCTTCCCGCGATGATTTAAACTGCTGCAAATAGAAGCACCGCCAGATTGCACCAAGCCTCCAGTGTGACCGTAGCCACTCTCAGTGTAAAATACCCCATGGGGTTTTGGTGATAATAAAATGGAGCAGAGGAGAATGATTTAATCTGCTTTGGGTCCCCATCACGGACAAAGGGAGGGTATAAATGAAGTAAATAAATAATAAATATAGCTGAAGATGGGAGGGCAGATAAAAGATAAGTGGGTGAGTGGCTGGGAAGGAAGAAAGCAGGGAAAGATAAGGATATAGGGCACTGCCAGGAGGAGGGAAAGAAGAAAGTGTGAGGAGGGGATAAAGGAGAAAGTGAGGTACTCCTGTAAGTCCTTACAGTTTCTCCATCTTGCAACCAGGCCAGGCTAAGCCAGCACTGCACAACTAGGCCCCCACTGAGTTTTTGGAACAAAACAAAGCAGCTGCAAAAACAACCTATTGGTGAAGATAAAACCTAGCTACCCCAAAAGAAACTGGGGACAACAGAGGTAGTAGATAGGTATAACCTCCATTCAAAGCTACCCCATATCCGGTAGTGACTCCTGTGGTAAAAAGCAAAATTCTACATTAAGAGAAACCATTGTGGTAGAAAAAAATCTCCCCCCTTAACCATGACACTGGAAACTGGCTTGACATTGGAGGATGTCATGCATGGACAGGGTCCATGCAATATACAGATCCTCTTTCCATCCTCCTTGTCATGGCAATGGGCATTTCACTATTTAGAATAATAGTGGTTTTTATGTGTTTGTGGATAAAGTTATACTGAAAGTATATACACATTTTAATGCAGTCTTTATTAAACAATTTCACTAAACAAAATGTGAAAAATGAAGATCTACATGCTCTGTTTTGCTTTGCCAGTTCTCCAATTTTCTTTATTTTTCTTTGGACTTTTTAAAAAATGCTTATTCACCATTCAGCATCTGGAAATTCTGTGTTTGAAACATCTTAGCCAGAACAATGGAAGAGTTCCCAAGGAAACCTATAATTCGACAACGACAACCCCAATGTGTCACAAGCATTATAGCAGAATGGTAATGCACTGCTTTTCCCCCATCCACATTGGTAAGAGTATCTAATTAATTTGGCAGAGTTCTCCAGTCCTCAATTATGGCATCTGTTGTGCCACAGAATGATCCAGCACAACCATCTGTCTTTCTACATGTACAATGAATAGATGAGCAAAGAGATAATTTTATTGTAGCAACAGAGGATACACACAAGCATGATACCCAGCCTGAAGCTCTGCACTTCAAGTTGTCAAGGTTAATTACCAGAGAAATACACAGAACTGCATACTGGGCTGCATTGGGCTAGGAACTTGTACGCCAAAGCACAGTTGGAGGATGATCAGCAACAAACAAGTTATCCCAGATCATACAGCTTTCATTATATTGGATATATAAATCTTCTTCTCTCTTCCAGCTAATCAGTGCTGCCCACCTGAGGCACTTATCGCTGCCAAGAGTGTCTTGTGTGAAAAGCAAAACAGAACCGCATAACCACTGCATGTGGATATAAACACAGTACTAGACTTTAGAGATTGCTAATTTAAGGCCTCTTTCTTATGACAGCCATTTGAGTGCCTAAGTGGAGAAATGCAATAGTTTGGCGAGTGTGCTGAAGCACTCTGGGTGTCATATATATAAAGGGAGAGCAATGAGTTGGGGACCCCATACAGAAGAGGAGAGTGCAAGCATACACAAGTGTGGCACATGTATTATCTGGAGCAGGAACATTCAGATTAGGACTGCCCACCTGTGGCTTCTTCAAACTGTCTTGAATAAGACCAACCATCTCTTTGGGGAAGGAAGGGGAAACAGGAGGCTGAATTTGATACTTTTTCTCATCCCAGACAGATGATGCTGTTCAGCATAATGTGCATGGAGCTTCAAAACACAATCCTGCTATATTGAACTTTATTTTTTTCTCTCATGCTTGATACATAAACAACCATCAAAGCCGTAGTTCCCCACCTTTTCTCCATGAGTTCAGAGACAGAAAGGAGAATCAGCCTATAGCTATTGAGTGTCTGCCTTCATAGAAGGGAAATGGAAGTTTCTAAACTTGTGAGTCATGTCCCGCAACTGCTTTCTTCAGATAAATTATTCACTACCCTGCATAGCACCAGCAAGTGATACACTATTCATTATTCTGTATATCTCAGGCAATCTTACCATAGTTTGGCAAAATAAAAGCCTGGCAGGCAATTCAAACCATCCAAATTGCTCAGCTTGAACTCTGAACGGAAAATCTTTCAATGAGAAATGTGTATGTGTACATTACCTTCCTTTGCAGAATGACGAGATGATTCCTTTATACCTTGATAAATAGTGGAGATGCCTTGATTAATGATCTGATAGCAAGCCACTGGGCAAGGCGTGGTTTCTCCCTCAGCAATGAGATTAGGTGTGGCCCTGCTCATTTCATTGTTGAAGTAATGAGCTATGCAAAGACAGGAGAGAAGATGCTGGTGCTGACCTCAAAATGGAGAAAAGGGCAATTAAGTGTCATTCGCAGGAACTGTAAGGATGCTCTCCTGGGAGTTCTGAGCCCCACTGAATAACACAGGGGTTGTTTCTAATCCTGATGAGGATTGCTCCTATTTTCTTCATCTGCTCACCTGCTGACCATTGTCTTCCTTGTCTCCGCTTCATGGTTTTTGAGGTATCCAACCCTGTGCTGATTGGCATGGAGTTAAGCAAGCATCAGGGTCCAGGAGGCAAGGAAGAATGTGGGTACAACAGGGAGGACAGAAAGGAAGAGGATGCTAGAAGAGGCTGGTAGGATCTGAGCTGGACTTTAAATGACATGTTGAAGAATAAACTTTATAGGGCTTTAAAGATTAAGGCTGCAATCCTAAATACAGTTTTGTGGAACTATGCCCATTAAACATGGTGGGCCTTATTTCTGTGAAAACGGGCATAAAAGTGCGCTGCAGAATTAGGATACAATTAGAACCAAGAGTATTGTTTTATATGGGATGGAATATCCATTGTTTTAACAACTATATACTGGAAAAAAGATACAATAAGTAGAAGAAATTTCCCTGTGTGCAGCTACAGCATAAAATATTGGAGGTTGCCTTCTGCTTGCAGAATTTTAGAAATTGCAATCAGAGACCAAAGCAATCGTGAAGAGAATGCTTTGAATGCTAACAGGCATGTAAAATAGTTTAGAATTAATGAGGGAAATTAGAAACGGGGGGAGACCCAGAAGTTTGGATCAGTGGGATTCAAGGGATCTTGGACTCTATGTGCTGCATTACCTCCAGCTAAGCTGAGCACCCTCCATTGAGTTCACTGAAAGAAAACGAAGCCTAGAAATGGTCAACTATGTGTTGTGCCTGTGTCACAGCTCTTTAAACACAATGGCGATAAGAGCCAAAGGGTCACAGTGTTGCCCTGCTAGCGCCTTGCACTGAGTTTGTAAAGCTAGTAGCCTGATATCCATGTTTTGCTACAGTATTTAAGTTCTGTAAATCCATTTATAATACTGATGATGTGAAGTCTGGAATGTGACATTTGTTGTAGGAATTCTAATGGAGAAGATTGTAGTGTAAGAAATGAAGTGAGACATATGTACTTTTTTCTCTCTCTACTGAAGGAACTCTCTGAAGACCACATTGGTGGTTCTGCCCTCAGGTGCTAGGATCACCAGGCTGCTTGGTGAGCTCACTCTGGAGCAGGCCACATAGAACTGTCCATTTAAGAAGCAGTCGTCTGTAACGTCAGCTCCTGCCACCTTCCACAAAAGTGATGGCCTCTCTACTTGTGTTCCTGAATTATTTTGCTCATATGGAGACTGAGTTTTTCTGAGCACCTTAGGGTGATCTTGCTGGTACTTGGCCTGCGCAGCTCAGTGCAGTGCAGGAGTACTATTTGCAAATGTATTTGTTGCATTCCTAAATTGCCTCCTCCTTGTAGCATTGGTGTATCTGGCTCGACGTTTGCCAGGAGCTTTCTTCGGTGCAGTAAGAGGTGAGAGGTGTGAGGGGGAGTTAGTGTGATGGGGTGGTGATGTGGTGGACATTTAAGCACCCTGCAACCACTGCTGCACCTGACAGACAAATGCCTGTTAGGTGTAGGAGGTGGGGGGGAGTGTGTTGGAAGCCATAAGAGAGGCTGGGCGACCAGCATTACTGCACCTCACAGGTGGTTGTTGGCCATTCCTGATTTCCTCAACTGTCATTAGCTCCCTGCAGTCTCCTGTAACTGTTGGGGGGTTTTTAACCTCAGAACACTGAGCTCTGCAGCCGACCAATCAGAGAGTGGGCGATGCAAGGAGGCAGCAGCTTGGCAGCCACAGAGGAATCAATGGGGGAGCACATTTTACCCCTTTTGTCCCCCTTTGGTTGGCTGAATCTCTAAAAATCCCTTCTTAGTGAGCATCTACATCATGGTAGGAGTGCTCTCACTGAATTTCGTGTTTCTAGGTCCAGTGGTTTGGCCTGGGCATTGATTTTATGGTGAGGGGACTTTTTGAATGTATATAGATAGACTATGGCTGTGAGCAGAACTGTATATACATATGCCAGGGACTGAACTGTGTATTAGCCCAATGCTGGTGCCAACCTCCGAAGGAAGCCTCACCATGAAGCAGTGTGCCAGCCAGACGTGGACCCATGGTATTCTTTGCCCCTGCATCCATACAGTGGCAAATCAACCTCCCTGACGCCAGAAATACGCAGCAGCCAGCAAGCAGAAGCCATGCTTTAAACCAGAAGCCTGAGTGTTTCTGCAAAGGAATCCATTGAAGGACTTCAGCATACAGGCAGCCTCTCCCCCCTTCTCCTAGCATTACTGCATGTACTCATCCTCAAGTTAAACAATAGAACTTGGCTGTGATGAGATTACCTGAGCAGCCAAACACATCCTCCGCTCATCAAGATAATGATGATGTAGATCACTGGGTTGTTGACTAGCCAAGCACCTGGAAGGATTGCCTTTTGTTTTCCTTTGTCCGCTCTTAGAGGTGTTACTATTAGCAAACATTATGTCAATTGCCCAACACTTAATTCCATTATTTTGACCCATTAAGGAACTGGCAGCTTCTAGTATCTTCCTGGGGAATACATGCTTTGGAGGCTCACACCCCAAGCCCCTCTTAGGGTATATAAAGAGAGCATCTGCCCATTGTTCGCTCTCTTTTCTCCTGCCTACCTAACTCCACCCTATCTAGCTGACCTCATTCGTAGTGCTGTCTGAAATCTACCACATGTGCTGCTGGTCATCACACAATTCCTTCCCTAGTATTTCCCCCATTTTTCACTTCAGGATCACCTCATCACGTCAGACAGGTAGAGTATCACCCCAACAATGATACTTCCTGCTCATGCAATGGTCGCTATACTATTCTATCTAATTTCCTAGTTCTGTATTGCTTGAGTGTTTGATTGTTTTATTTTAATTGTATGTGTGTGTGTGAATCATCTTGTAAAATAAATCATATTTAAGATTTCTGGGGATCTGAATAAGTTGGACTCTGGTATACAAAGGTCATTGCTCCCTTAAAGCCTATTGCCATTTAATATTCATAATTCCCCATCTTTATTAAAGAAATAGGGCAATTTGGCTAACAATAGGGTTCATCAAGGGCATTCATACTCAACTGTCTTGTTCAGAGTTTAGCAAAGCTACATGTAAAAGACCTCTTATGAATGATTTTGCTTTGAGGATCCCTGCCCTCTTGGATTTTAATTCATTGTTGTCAAGTTGCAGTTTCCTGTCTTAAATTTTGTTTAGTCTTTATTCTTTTTCCTCATCAAGGAAAAGATGTGATATATGCTCTTGTGAGCTAGGAGGAATGAAAAGCCTTGATTAAAAATGACCTACTTCAGCGTGGTAAATATATCTAAAACTGTATAACTAGACTCCTGTGGCTGCCTTCCAGACTAACCCCCATAATTCTTCAAATCCAGGGTGCTTTATTACAATGTAACTTCCTAATTGTACCAATTAAATTGGCACAGTTCTCATATACTCACTATATGCAATAAGTACATATTGTGTGCACTATTGAAACACACTTAACAGTGGTACCCAGTGGGTTGGTAGCTCTCAGAAACATGAATGCGTTATACAAATTTATGACAGATAAATATTGAAATGTATTTTCTGATTTTGCAGGAAATGATTATTTTCAATCTAATCTTGGTGGGGAATGCCACCAGACTTTGGAGAGGGGTCATTTGGCTTGCTGATTAGTATTTTTTTATTCCTACACCTATTTAAGGTATAGTAAAAAAGGTAAAGGTTCTCTTGCTCGAAAGCCAGTTGTCCGACTCTAGAGTTGCGGTGCTCATCTCCGTTTTAAAGCCAAAGAGCCAGCACTGTCTGAAGACGTTTCCGTGGTCATGTGGCAAGGTGTAACTATATACCTTTTTTCCTCTGCCATGTTTGGAGGCTCTGAGAAAACCCAATTTAGCAAAGCAAGAAAGTTGTAGAAAGTTAGAGAAGGCTACAGTGCCATCCTAAGCAGAGTTACACATTCTACATCTATTGAAGTCAGTAGGCTCAGAGGAACGTAACTCTGTTTAGGATGGCACTGTTAATCTCATAAATGCTGGTTTGCATTGGAATATACAGATATTCTCCCATCTCATTCTGCTGTGTTTAAAGATGTAGTGGCATTTTAGATAGCCTATGTATTCTGTTTCAGGAACTGTTCACTAATGGGTTTTTCCCTGTCATTTCAGACAGAACCATTTTAGTAACTGTTCCCTGACGGAATATATTTACCTGTTCACACAAAAATGCTTCTGTCCCGTTTGGGAAGCATGCCTGAAGTGTTGTTCACTCAAACTGCTTTTCACCAGTCTTCAACCCCTTTTACTGCTTCTGAAGCACTATGGGGTGCTGTATAAAATGCCCCACAGCACTTCCTGTGATGACAGTTCTTTTTGCGCCCTTATCATCCTCTTTTTATTGGGGGGGGGGAATGTTCTATTGGGAGCGCTATGGCGCTGAATCAGGACTACAAAGCAACGCAATAGCAACCCCATTGAGATGCCTGGACTCCATTTAGATACACTGATGTTCACTACTGCATCTCAGCATGGATTTTAAAAGGTAATTTTGGGGCAGACATTGTATTTATCATGTCAGTTTAAAGATTAAATCACTGAAAACAGCAATAAGCACAAACATACCAGCACAGCATGAAAAAGGAGGAGGGGCTTTACTAGTTTGGGCTTTGATTAATTAAAAAGCACCAGAATAGCCTGCTACCCAGCAGTTTTCAGAAATTCCAGGCTCCATTAATTTCAAAGTAACCAATGCCTCTTTGATTCCAATATTTAATAACTAATGCTAGATGAGTCCAGGCATCTCAATGGGGTCGCTATGGTGCTGATTTGTAGGCCTGCTTCAGCACCATAGCACTCCCAATAGAATGGTTTTAAAAAAGCCCTGTAAGGGAGATCATACACGAGGGGGGGGGATGGCGGGAAAAGAAAGCAGCACGGTTCGAAATGACACACCGCTTCAGAGACAATTCCTAACCAGTAGGGGAAAGGCTGTGTGAAACAGCTGTCCCTGTACCAGTTTATTCCATGATGATACAATAATGGTTTAAAAAGGGTAATGTGAAATTCCCCTTTGTGTGTTAACAAATGTAATACTTGTCAATTGTCAGTGGGTGTCGCTGTAACACAGTTTGTACAACTCAGATAACTGCACTTCAGCAACAATTAATGACACAAATAAAGCATTTGGTCACAGAAATAACAAGAATTTGTCCCCCATCCCTATCCATCATTCCCTATGATAACTTATCCTGTATTGTAGAATAATTTACTGTGGAACAAACTAACAACCACAGAGGGAAGCCTGAAATGAGAGATCTTCAGTGGGAAACTGCTCCAAAGTGTGATGTGCATTTTTACTAAAATAGCCACAACTCCATGTATCATTCAGCTGGCATGTGTCTTTACGCTGCTAAAATCAAATGCTTCTTGTTGACATTTTTTTTTCTGAGAAGCTACATGCCAAAACCATGGTACAAAAATAATTGATGCTCCACATCTATTATATATTTCTTGCCAGTTCCAATGCTGGTCTAAATCCAGCCTGACACTTCATATTTGGAAAATGTTTTCTTCATTACTTTTAAAACTGTGGCAGTAAGTGACAACCCTGAAGCTGATTAGTAGCTATCCCAGGTGAAAGCCTTCCCCCCAAATTCTGATTAAAAGCTTGTCATTCACTATAGACTGCTTCTGGTGGGGCAACTTGTTAGTAGTAACTGTTGCAACTTTTTCAAATTCAGTGTACAAGTGAGAATCTGCCAAGATCCTGTCATGTCCCCAGAAGAATACTTTGGATTCTGTGAAGGAGGAGAAAATTTTTTGCATATGAGGGAAGCGTTATAGCTTAAAGCTCTTAAGGGAATGTGAGGAATTACAGTGTGGAAGGATTAAAAATAATTAGGAAATTCCCCTCATAGCACAAAATTGCATGACTGTTGAGTTCCAGAGCTAGATGAGTAATTTCCTACCCATCTCAACCTGATCCTCAACAAACTAATACTATTGCACATTTGCCCTGGCTGCTGAGGTTCACAGGGAGCAGTAAACCAGAAACTGTTCATCTATCCTAGAACTTCAGCAAGTCAACGAAGGAAAATTTAAAAAAATATATTTCTGTGAGATATAGGAGAGGTTAAGGGTCATTACCATGCCCTTCTCAATTTTCATTTCACACACACACCCATTCCAGAATACTACAAGCAGCAAGAGATTCTGCTATCTTCACAATTTAAAGAATTGGGAGGGGTTATTTCAGACTGCAGGAAAGAAGCACTTTCCCCATCCTAAACACTTTGGTGGAGGATAAATAATTAGGGCTAAGGTATGTGAGCCTTATGGTATCTATCTCCTGACCCTAATTTCCCCTCCTGTATACTAAAAAGTAGGAGCTGCGGTGGCTCAAGTGGTTAAGACACTGAACTGCAGGCTGTGGAAGGTCAGTAGTTCAGCAGTTTGAGACCCGGGTGCCGCATGATGGAGTGAGCTCCCGTCTCTAGTTCCAGCTCCTGCCAACCTAGCAGTTCGAAAGCAAGAAATTGCAAGTAGATAAATAGGTACCACTTCGGTGGGAAGGTAACAGCGTTCCATGCACACATGACCACGGAAACATCTTCGGACAGCGCTGGCTCTTCGGCTTTGAAACGGAGATGAGCACCGCAACCCTAGAATCGGATTTGACTGGCTTTCGAGCAAGGGAACCTTTACCTTTTTTTATACTAAAAAGTGCTAGAGGCTTTCAAACAGGTCAGTTTCTTCCATTTTCTGATTTCCTTCCCCACCTTTTAACTGCTGCTCAGCTCGCCCCAAGATCCTGTGGTTCATCAATGCTCAGTATTCATTAGTGTAGCTTCTTCCTTTTCTCAATTTATGAACTATTTTTTTCCCCTGAATATCTGGGGAGTTCTGCTGTGTATGAGAGCCAGTTTGGTATAGTGGTTAAGTGTGTGGACTCTAATCTGGGAGAACCGGGTTTGGTTTCCCACTCCTCCACTTGCACCTGGCTGGATGACCTTGGGCAAGCCGTAGCTCTGATAAGAGCTGTTCTTGAAAAAGAGCAGTTTCTGTCAGAGCTCTCTCAGCCCCACCTACCTCACCGGGTGTTTGTTGTGGGGAGGAGAAGGGAAAGGAGTTTGTAAGCCGCTCTGAGACTCCTTTGGGTAGTGAAGGGCGGGGTATAAATCCAATCTCTTCTTCTATACAGAAAGCCCTCCCTTGCCTTTGGGTGAGCTCATTTTGCTACCCTATTGCCAAGAGCTTGACCATCTTCTTCACTCAGAAGAAGAAAGCTGAGGACCCACAAGAAATTGCAGGGAATAATAAACTCTTTGGAAATCCTCCTCCCTAAATTTCCTGGATTCTGTAAACAGAAACTAGATGGCGGGTTAATTTCCACAACTCCCTCTGTTCCTTACCACCTTTACCTCACTCAAAACTGCTCTCATCATACCACTCCACCCCATAAGACCATTTTAATTTGGGGGGGGGGATAATTTACAAAATGCTGTTTGTGTTTGTGTATCAGGAGAGTGGGAAGGAAGGCAGCATGATACAGCTTGATCTCATCAGATCTCAGAAGCTAAGCAGGGTCGATACGCAGTTGGGAGATCACTGAGGAAGATTCTAGAGGAGGCACCTCTGGTTCTCACTTGCCTTGAAAACCCTAATGGGTTACCATAAGTTGGTTGAAACTTGACACACCAAGAGAATCACCTTAGTATGTAGAAGCCCTAGCTTGTCTGTGGGTAACCTGGTTTCACTGCTTTTGTGATGGACACAGGCCAACCACTTGATTATTAGATATGGTAATAATGATAGCATGGTTGGCAAGTGTTTTGGCATTATAAACCCCATTATGTGCATGAGGAAATCCATACTTGGCAATTAGAATGTTAAATATTAATATGGCAGTGTAAATAGTAATATGGCAGTGTGACAGACAGGTTAGTTTCTGCCTCTCCCTAAGAGCGCCCATTGAGAGCTGATGGAATGTTAGTGAGAGGCAGTTGGAAAACAGCAGTTGGGAGCTGGCAGCGAGGGAATTCGAATGTCTGACAGAGTGAAACTGAGGCAAAGAGCAGGTTGAAGCCAAATGGAAAAAAAAGTCAGTTTGTAACAAAAGATCCCAAATGCTGGAATAGGGAAACGGTTCAAAAATTCAATGGAAAAGAAACATTGCAACCTCTACCTTTCTTCAGTGTAATGTTAAAACCACAAATCAAAGTTAACTCCTTGTTTGTTTAACCCTGTGAACAGTTTGTCTCGGGGAAAGAAACACGCACAAGTTAAGATCTTGGTCTTTATATATTTTAGGAAATGATAAATAGTGGTGGTATGTGAATGGAGTAGTGTTTCAGTCCCCAACACCAATAACTGAGGCATTAGAGGGGTGATTATTTTAAAGGGAACTGTGCTACCCTGTCTGCTGATGTCTGTGAGAGTAAGAGAGGGGACTAGAAAGAGGAAATGGTCATGACTCTCCCTATATGTCAAAAAAGACAAGAAGGATAGTGATGTGTCGTGTTCTGACCTACTTGTAACCCTGCACCTGTGGGTGAGAGGTTGTGAAGGGTGGTAGGCACTCTGGGTGCATGGGAGAAAGATGTGTCACATGTAATTAGCAGTGAACATTGCTGTGGCTGTCATACATACAGGTGTTATGTGCACAGGTCTTGTAATTCATGGATCTGGGGGCTTACATCTTTTATGGATTGTGAAGCTCACCTTGGCTTATTGTTTTGAAATATACCAACAGAAGATTTAATGAGCTAGCAATCAGAAAAAAGAAATTGAGATGTTCTTCTTGCCACATTCTGCAGAACAATAGTGTTCTACTTAGGGGCATGCATCTGGATATGTCTGAGTTGAAAATATGTCCTAAATTAGTCATTTCAGTTCTGCTCAGATATGCTCTAATGAAAACAAACACCCCTAGAATTATGGGAGTGATGAAAAGTTATCTCCCAACATTTCTTTAATTTCTTAAAGAAAAAAAGAGGAAGGACGGCATGCTTACTAGCTCTCCGAGGCTGCATTGCAGCTGGTGGCCCTGCCTTCAGTTAGAGAGAGAGCCTACTTTGGCCCCAGGGTTGCCAACTTTAGGTTGGGAAAGTGCTAGAGATTTGAGAGTACAGCCCAGGAAGTGTGAGATTTGGGGTGGGGAAAGACCTCAGCAGTAGGGTTGCCAAGTCCCTCCAGGCAACCAGTGGGGGCGGGGGGACTTACTGGGGGGAGGAGGGAGGCTCACCAGATGTATAGCAACATGTCTACATCACTGTCCACATGACCTGGAAGTGATGTCATCATGTCTGGGACTTCAGGGTGATGCTCTGGTATTTGGGCAAAAACTCTATGGTATATTTGGCTTCTACCATAGAGTTTTTGCTCAAAAACCAGAGTGTTGCCCTGATGTTTCAGATGTGATGGGCAGTGACATGGGCATATTGGTGCACATCAGATGGATTACCCTCCTTTTCGTGGTAAATTACCCCCCCCAGCCAGCTGATCAGTAGCAGGGAGGTGGGGCCTGTCAGCAGGGACCCTCACCTCCACTAGGGGGGGGGGGGTCTGGCAACCCTGCTCAGCAGGGTATGATGTCATAGAGTCCACCCTCCAAAGCTGCCATTTTCTCCAATGGAACTGATTTTTGTTGCCTGGAAATAACTTGTAATTCTTTGCTAATCTCTTTATGCAGGCTTTTGAAAACAAATTTATTTTGTCTGTTAATGATCCATTTTTTCCCCTAAGATCAAATTATTCAAGCATTTTATTGATGACATTTTCATGTTGGTTGAAGACTATAGAAGACTGTAGAAAGTTTGTCAGTTTGGCTAAACAACCTCCATCATTCCATTAAATTTGATACCCATTTTAGTAAGCACGAAATTAATTTTCTTGACACAGTAGCATATGTGAACAATGACAATATGTGAACAATGACAATCAGTTGGCTGTAAAACCATACCATAAACTAACGGATAGAAATTCATACTTATTTTTCACATCTGACCATCCTTTTCATTTAAAATCAAATCTCCCACTGGAAATTGGCAACCCTAGGCCCTGACAGCCAGAGACTTGCTGCTGCACCACTGGGCCAGCACACTGGCTCCTGGCCGCAAATTGCAGCTGACCTTTGGAAGACCTTCACTGAGACTTCTGGGGACACGTGGAGGCCTCTGGAACCTTGCATAGACTTCTGAAGACTCATGAAGGCTTCTGGAGCTGGAGGGCCAGCAAGTCATGGCTTCTTCCCCTTTTAGGGCTGCCATGGCCTCCTGCTGGCAACCCTCATTGCCCACCACTGCTCAGAACAGCAGGTGGAGCACAGGACTGTCTGCATCCCTGCTTAAAGAGGCTGTTGCCACACAGGAGATTTGTCCTGTGTTTCATGCAGATGGAAAGTGTTTTTTTAAAAAATTTCTTGCTTTCCTACATCATTGTGCTGCTTTTGCACATCACCTGGTTTCCCCCCAAAGATGCTTTGCGGTGATGTTTGAGAAAAGATCACAATAAAGCCATTCTGGATGCTTTGTGAGTGGGAAAGTCGGAAAGTACTGCCCACACAGCAGCCATTTCCCCTGTCCCAGTCCCCATGACAGCCATCCCTTCCATGCCACCAAGGGGCTTATTATGAGGATTTTTTAAATGATGCTTGGCATATATTAGGGTTGCCAAGTCTGGCAAACTCACCGGCGGGGGAGGCTCTGACGAGTCCGGGAGCAGGCTCCATAAGCGCACGCTGTGGGCCTGATTAAAGCCCTGGGTGGGCTGGTTCTGGCCCGTGGGCCTCAGGTTTGACACCCCGTTCTAGAGCTTTTTTTGTGGCAAAAACCAAGAGCTGGCACCATGCAGGCTGAAGCAGAATAGATGCACACTAGGACTTAGGACATACATGTTATTTTTATTTCATGGTTTGTTTGATTCCTGCCAATAATCCCAGGCCACATTGTACTCACTGATCGCCCAGTTTGACTAGGTGAAAGTAAGCATATGGAGATTCTGCACCTTTCAGGGCTGTCCTGGATCTGAACCCACAAGCCTTGCTTCAGATTGGAGAGATCAGTCTCAAGCACCAACACCTCATGATCAGGGGGTGCAGCTCCGAAAGAAGAATTGCCTTGTTGTAAATCAGAATTCTAGAACTGTGACTTATAAGAGTATGACAATGTTGGGGGACTCTATGACTCTCCACTTCACTCCTGCCATAGTTCTACAAAATCTCCCACAGATCTGACACCTTCCTCAAGTTGTGCAAGACCGTATTGTGTGGAAAGGAGGATTGCACAAAACCATTGTTTAAACTGGGCCCAGCAAATCTGCTCACACATGATTGATTGTGGCAGAGGTGTGACAGAAACTTGTAAAGATGCAGCTAGTTTGCCAGTGGAGCTGTATTGGTGAACAAAGGCCTTGTGGAATGACCCAAGAGAGGTGGAGAATGAAGGATAAAACCAACACTTTGGGAGGAATAGGAGCCTTTGCATCATGAATCATCTCAAGATGTTCATTGAAGAATTCTAAAGTTCTCCCTGGTGTCTTTATATATATATATTTTTAAAGACATGCATTCTAATTCTAGGGAAACAGTCCAACTTCATAAATGCAAGAAAACTTGTCTCTAAATGCAGAAGAAATAGCTTAGATTCTTAGAGACATTTATGACAAAGGAGTGAAATGTTAGCAAGACACGGATATTTCCCTCCTCCTTCTCTGGATGGCCGTGTATCTTCATGTAGGGCTGTCAGTCACCCAGTGCAATGTTTGAATAGCTAACAAGAAGTGTTACAGTTATGCATTTTAAAATCTTGCAGTGAGCATGAAGCCTCATTCCTAGGGGTGTCGGTGAAGCACTAAGCAAAGGGAGAAGTGTCCCTTTATTCCAGAAATGCCTTTTCCCAAATCTATAAAGTGCTTTGGATGCCTTTAATGAAGACGAACACAGAAATGGGGGTGGGTGGGAGATGCTGATTGGCTTATTATGACGACAAATGCCAGTGTAGATGTTATGATGAGGCTATGTCACGTGGTGTAGGCTATGCTATACTATTTAATACATACCCTGTTACTCCGAAAATAAGACCTACCCCAAAAATAAGCCCTAGCAGGATTTCTATGCATTTGTGGTATAAGCCCTAGTGTGTCTTCTTGAGAAAAAATAAATATAAGACAGTGTCTTATTTTCGGGGAAACACGGTAGATACAGCTGCAAGGGGATTCCCAAGTTTCATTACAATTCAGCTGCTCGTTCTCCATAACATTTGGAAGACATTTGGTTTGCAAGCAAAAAGCCTGTCTTGGTGAATTCATGAGTTAACATACATGGGGTCACATATGGCAAAGAAGGATTTACTTTGGAGCTACCTGTAAGAAATAAGGGTAGACCAGATTGCACAGGAAATCACTAATTAACAGCTCTCTTTCAAATCTGCTAGCATACATCACATTAAGTTCCTGAAACTTCAGGCAAACAAGGAACATTTTTGGTGAAAGATTAATCCAAAGTATTTAGGGAATGCTTAACTGGAGGTTTAGCCATCTTAAAGCAATCTCATGAAATACATAAATGCCAAAATGAACATAATTAAAACTCTTTATAATCCTCAGAAAAGAGTTTTGGAAATCTTGACGGTTTTAAAGGAACTTTAGTTTTAAAATGAGAATAAATGGTAATTCAGGATGCAATCCTAAACAGAGTTACATCCTTCAAAGTGTATTGATTTTAATGGGCTGAGAAGGATGGAACTTTACTCAGGTTTGCATTGTAAGTGTTTTACTCCTTTGAGGGAATTTATTAAAGTATAGAAAAGATAGTGGGAGCACATATATACCTCCTGCTGGCTGGAAGGAGAAAATAATCCCCATCTGAGAGTCAGTGTGATGTAGTGGGGAGAGGACTGGGGAATCTCAGCTTCAAATCCCTCCTCTGTTCTTAAGCCCATGCTGTCTATCATCTGTGAAACTAAGCCAATCACTCACTCAAAAGGGGCTTAAGTAGACTGAAAAGTACGCAGATGGACGAGTGATTTAAGCTTAGCGTACTTTATTAGATTAAGAACAAGACAACCCTAGCCGGCTCGCAGGCCGGTTTATATCACCGTAAATCCACCACCCAGAACACCCCCCCCCCACTTCCCAATAGGTCCTAACCAGTGGCCAAGAGTCCCATAGGCTCTCGGCCCGGAGCCTAGCCCTCTGGTTGGTGCAGGCTAGGATCCGCATTGTCCTTTGTTTATTGGAGCGAAGCGCGACACTTGCTCTTGGTGCCCAAGCTGACCACGTGGTCGGAACTTGATACATTACATAGACCTAATACTTTTCCTTGGCCTCAAATGAGGGTGACAGATATTGTTCAAGAGTTCATGCTTCCCAGTCACCCTTGGACCCCATTTGAAGTGTGGTATGTAGGGAA
>NW_015170275.1:406758-446859 GCF_001447785.1 Gekko japonicus | reverse complement strand
AAGGAAAGGGGCTGAAGCCTTCTCCCTCATATCATTTTCCTTACCTGAAAGGATCCCAGGGAGTCACTTTTCATACCTTTAGGATAACTTAACATGTACCCTATCAGTACAGGTATGTTTCCCCAGTGTTGCAAATAGAAGATCCCTAAGGACATTTCAGGCATAAGGCTTAAGCCTGCTCTCCCTGGGTACCATTGTCCTGTTCTGAATCAGGACCCTATGTGCCTAGGAAGCATGGAACTCCCAGACCACGTTTGTCAATTCTACCCAGGGGCAGACCTGGGGAAATTAGGGTTAACAACTCTGGGTTGGGAAATACCTGGAGATTTCGGGGGTGGAGCCTGAGGACAACGGGGTTTGTGGAGGGGAGGGACTTCAGTGCCATAGAGTCCACCTTTCAAAGCAGCCATTTTCTTTAGGAGAACCACCTCTATTGTCCAAAGATCAGTTATAATCCCAGGAAATCTTCAGCTACCACCTGGAGGTTGGCAACCCTAGAGGAAATGTATAATGTGTAGTTAATCCATTAGCATAATCTCACAGGGTTACTGTGAGGATCAAACGGATGAGAAAAGAAACATATCAGTACATGAATAAAGGTAGGAAAAGGTAGGAAAAATGAGACACACTCACCCCCAAGTAGATCATCATCAGGTCATAGCTAGCCCAGAAGCTTTTCAGCAGTCCCAACTCCTATCATGGCCTTCTGCTTACTAAAAAGATTTAATATCCGGACTCCAAATACCCTGGCTAGCAAAAGAGTTTTCCCAGGTTTCAGGAGCAATCTTTCCCAACACAGCTATTTGAGATCTACAGATGGAAATGCTGAGAACTGAGACTTCCTGCATGTGCTCAACCTGGAGCTACTTCCCAAAGGAAGAGCAGTGCCTCAGTGGTTGGTTTTCATGCCTTATTTGTGTGTGAAAAAGATTTCCTCAGGACATTACTTTTAACTTGGGGATCCTGCATAAGACAGATGGTAAATTTATTTGTTTCATTAAAATATTTATATGCCCATCTTTCTCCTGTGCATCTCAGGACCCAAACTGGGTTAAATTATGGTAGAACTTTAAAAAACACACCTAAATTTCTTCCTTCCTGTTTGATTATGCTTTCTTCAGACTATCCCATTTTCCTTGCTTCTCAGTGTCCATGAAAGGCTGGAAAACTTGGCTAAAACAAATAAAATGAATTTTAACGGGGATAAATGTAAAGTTCTGCATTTAGGTAGGAAAAATCAAATGCATAATTATAGAGTGGGGGAGACTTGTCTTGGCAGTAGTATGTGGGGAAAGGATCTTGGGGTCTTAGTGGACCATACACTGAACATGAGTCAGCAGTGTGATGCGGTAGCTAAAAGGGTAAATGTGATTTTGGGCTGTATCAACAGACGAATGGTGTCCAGATCACGGGAAGAACATTTTACTCTGTTCTGGTAAGACCTCACCTAGAGTACTGTGTTCAGTTTTGGGCACCACAATTTAAGAAGGATATAGACAAGCTGGAATGTGTCCAGAGAAGGTCAACAAAGATGGTGAGGGGTCTGGAGACCAAGTCCTGTGAGGAAAAGTTGAAGGAGCTGGGTTTCTTTAGCCCGGAGAGGAGACAACTGAGTAGGGCTGCCAAATGGGGGCGGGGGGGCGGGTAAACCCCCACTTTGGAGGCCTGATTTCTGCCGCCGTGGAATCGGGCCCCGGGGGGAACTCCGCCCCCCCCAAAGCGCAGCATGGCTGCATCACCGGAGGTGACGCTACCACGTCGATAACGTTGGGGGCATGGCCCCAATAATCAGAGGGAAAACTCTATGGTTTTCCCTCCGATGATTGGGGCCATGCCCCCAACGTGATCGATGTCACGTGTCACTTCCAGGATGTGCTGGGGGCACGCACACACTTTGCGCGTGTGCGCATGCATCGGTGGAAAGCTCCTGGAGCCTGGCGACGATCCCCCGCCGGTAAGAAGATTCAACTTGGAAACCCTACAACTGAGAGGTGATATGATAATCATCTTCAAGTACTTGAATGGCTGAGTTGTTTTCTGTTACCCCAGAAGGTTGTACCAGAAACAATGGGTTGAAATTAAATCAAAAGAGTTTTCAGCTAAATATTAGGAAGAACTTCCTGACAGAGTGGTTCCTCAGTGGAACAGGCTTCCTCGGGTGGTGGTGGGCTCTCTCTCTTTGGAGGTTTTTAAACAAAAGCTAGAGGGCCATCTGACAGCAATGGTGGTTCTGTGAACTTAAGCAGATCATGAGAAGGAGGGTAGGAAGGGTGACATCAGTGCTTAGTTCACATGGCCCTTTCTTACACACCCAAGGAAATGCTGGTTGCCATTTTGGGGTCAGGCAGAAATGTTTCCAGTTTGGCCAGTGACCCTGGAGGGTTTTTGCCATCTTCTGGGCATGGAGAGTGTGTGTGTGGGGAGGTATTTGTGAATTTCCTACATTGTGCAGGGGTTGGACTAGATGACCCTGGAGGTCCCTTCCAACTCTGGTTTTATGATTCTGTGAAGCATGACTGATAATTTAAACATCCTGAAAAATTCTTAGCTTTCATATATTCTACAGATTATATCACTTATCAGTCTCCCACACTGACAGTGCAATGAGATAGAAGTGTAACACTTCATTTCACCATGTATTATTGACTGATATCCTACCTTAGTTTCCAGGAGTCTTCCTCCTGTGGCTCTTCCTGATGGGGAAAGGGCCATTTTCTGGGGAAAGGCTCCTTAGTCCTTAGGCTGGAGGAAGGTTTCAAATTTTGATTAGTGGAGTAGTAGGATGCTGGCCATTTTCTTATAAAACAGTGTGAACTGTGCCATGCTCACAGCAAAAAGTAAAGATGTGCCAGGCCTAGCTATCATCATCCAGGCTAGGGCTGCTAACCTCGGGGGGGGGGGGGGCTGAAGATCTCCAGTAATGACAAGTTATTTCCAGTCTATGGATATCAGTTTTCCTGGAGAAAATGGCTGCTTTGGAGGGTGGAGTCTATGGCACTATACCTCTCTGAGGTCCCTGCCCTCCCCCCACACCCTGCCCTCCCCAGGCTCCACCTCCCCCAAATCTCTAGGAATTTCCCAACTTGGAGTTGCCAACCCTAATCTCAACACCAACTTTCATTGGATTTCTTATAATTTTGGATTTGTGTCTCATCCCTTTTTGTTGTGCTGCTATTCTTCCTGAGTTTCTACATACAAAGGCTAGAATGAATACTTATTTTTAAAAATAAGGGTGAACATGCATTTTAGGACACACATGTGCTCATTCTGGCATAAAAATTTAAAACCGTGTAATTACGTTTCTAAAACCAATGAAATGGTATGTGGCCACTTCTACCCTGTTAGTAAATATATCATGTTTACTTCCAAGCTAGTAAAATTGCTGTGGCGTATCATAATTAAGATACAAGAAAGTACTATTTGGGAAGAGGGGACAACATCCTTTAAGATGCCTGTGAAGAAAGGATTCTTACAAAGAAATGCAGCAGTAAAATGCATCACCAAGAATAGGTCTTGAATAAAATAAAGACTAGACCACGAGATTCTGATATGTTCTGGGAAATATAAAACAAGCAACTTGTGTAGACCTTCCCTTGGCTAGTGGGACAGTAGCTGAAACAATATGAAAACACAAATTTACCATATGTTAACAGATGTTCCTTATAGTTCAAAAGCACCTACCTCATAAAGAAGCTCCAAATTCCTTTCTTGATCAGCCAAGCTTGCCTTCTATTACAAATATCATAGCATAAAAATGTGTTTGCATTCTGATGCAAACATAGTCACAGGTTTATAGATAAACCTTCACTGAATATAAGAAGCTTAAAGGCAACCCTGGCCTCCCAGCTGATATACTTGATCTAAACCACACATAGCTCAGAAGCAAGGAATTTGACCTCTGATTATGTCAGCTCCCTTGGTATTTTAAATACAAAAATATCTCCACAGATATTGTGTACAGATATGCTCTTTGATTCCAAAGAACGAACAGCTACTATAACATTTTATTTAAACATATCAGGATACAAACTCACTATTCAGTGGGCTTTTTGCAGAACAAATACAAGAGGATGCAAATGATAGAATCTCCATTTTTATTAAGGAAAGCTGTGGGGGGGGGGGGGAATGGAGAATCTCACCTGTGCAGCCTTGACATTTTCCAGCTGATATACCGTGTTTCCCCGAAAATAAGACCCTGTCTTATATTTATTTTTTCTCAAGAAGACACACTAGGGCTTATACCACAAATGCATAGCAATCCTGCTAGGGCTTATTTTTGGGGTAGGTCTTATTTTCGGGAAAACAGGGTATTTGTGCACATAGACAGGGTTGTTTGCACATTTTGCATGCTGAGTTAAAAATCACAGGTGTAAATCAGATTAACATTTGAATGCCTGTCCCTGTATGGATGCTCTTGTCCCACCTTACACCACCTTCATTTGGATATCAGCTTGAATGTTGCATTGCACAGGTTGTGTCAGAGCAGTCATACCAATCTAGGAAGACAGTTTCAATCCAGCAAGCAAGATTTATATAGGGGGGAAAGTGGGAATTAGTAGGAACAAGTGTGAGCCTGCAATACTCGCAGGGGGGATTGCCTCCCCCCACTTTTGCACCAGGCCCAGCAGGACAGAGGCTTCACTGGGCTGCACAGCCACCACTGCTGGGTTCAGCGGGGCTCCCAGGCTATGTGGCTGCCACCAGGCCCAGCACGACCCACAGTTTGCACTGCTGTTGGCAGCATGCCCTGCGAGGCTCCCTAGCAGTGCTGCTGCTGCTGAACTGCTCCCCTGTCCTGCCAACAAATGCTTGGGGGACTCCCCCATATATCTTTTTTTTTTTTAAGATTTCAGATTTTTCTGCAAACCTCAAGTTTGCAGAAAAATCCGTTTAGTGTCCATATGACCCTGATCCACAGATCTAGCTATCCTCTGATGGGGGCCACAGGTTGTTAATAGTATATAGATAATTTGGCAGCACCAGTACTCTGTATGGTCCCACCACTCATTGATATCACATGTGAGGGCTTTGCTCTGCTTTCCTTTCTTCGCAGTACTGAAGACTGAAGTAGGATTGCCAGCTCTGGCTTGGAAAATTCCTGGAGATTTGGGAGAAGTTCCTGGGAAAGGAATTCAGCTCCTCCTAGACCCTATGGTATACCATAAAGTCCATCTCCTAAAGCTGCCATTTTCTCCAGGGAAACTGATAAGTAGGGATGAGCACGGACTGAACCACAAAGCAAAATCCATCACTAGTTTTGCCCTATTTGTGGTTTGCCAACTGAAATTCACGGCGATTTCTGGTGGTTTGTGGATAGAGCAGAAAGCTGGGGTTTAAAGGAACTACAAGACCCTTTAAACCAGGGGGGTTAAACCTATGGTCCATGGGCCAGAACCAGCCCACCCAGGCCTTTAATCCAGCCCAGGAGTAGGGGTCTCTTCTCTCCCCCCTCCCCTGAGAGCAGAGGGCGGGGCTGCCTCAGAGCAGGAAGCAGAGGGTGGGGCTGCAAACTTCCCAGCCACTGCTCCCAGCCTCCATAGTCCTGTCACAAGTAGGGGTGCGGGGGGGGGGGTCTTCTGCTGTGATCCTTGTGCTTCTTTTTTATTTTAAAAAATTGCTTTGCAAAATCCCACTATTCCCCCACCTTTCCAATTTAGGCAGGCATGTTTTAGGGGCATGGGTGGGGGTTGGGACCAGCCAGGGTTAAAATATAGAGTTTTGCAAACTCAAGTTACTTCAGTTTTGCAGAGAAATATTAGTTTTAACACACACACCCTCCTAATGTGGAGCTCCAATGGAATAATAGCGGAACAAGTGCTTAAGAGGACACCCAAAATTATTATCTCAAACCACCCTGTAAAAAAACCCCTGAGACCCTGGACAGCCATTGCCATTCTGTGTAGACTGGGGGGGGGGGAGTCTAGGGATCAGTTGTAATTCCAGGAGAACTCCAGCCTGTACTTGAGAACTCCAGCCTGTACTTGAAGGTTGGTAACTCGGACTGGGAGGATGCAGAGAGGGGTCTTCTCAGTCATGGCAACCTTATTCTGGAACGCCTTCCTTCAATGAAGTCTTCATATTTATAATTCTGCTGCCTACTGAAAACTTTTTTTTTACTTCAGAAAGCATTCCAGGTCCTAATCTGATTTTGAGATTTGTCTGATTATGTGGTTGTACTGATTTTTAATTGGTGTCTTAAATCTGTTCTAGCTTTGGTCTATGTTGCTTTGAGGTTTCTGATTGTGAGTGGAAAGCAACTTGTCAGTGTTTGAAATACGGAACATCTAAAGGGGAAAGAAATCTGGCAGACACATTCTTTTGTAAATGGTTTATGGACCCCCCCCCCCTCCTAACTGTCCTTCAGTTTCCAGCCACTATGAATTGAAGATTTGAAATACTGTTTTCACCATCTGTGATCAAGCACAGAATTCAAATTAAACACCTGCTGTGAAACCCATGTAAACATTTAAAAATAACCAGAGTCAGCTCTCATTAACAGCAGATTAGTTTAAGTATCTCTGCCATCTCATTAAAAGCATCCTGTGAGTTTTTAAACTGTACCTATCTACCAGTAAATATTGAGTTTATCATATGGAGTTAAACCTGGTAATAATGAATCACAAAGTCACAACATTTTAGGTGCTACATTTCCTTGATTTTATCTTCTTTATTCAGCGTCCACTTGTCTATAGTATGAATGAGTCAAACAATGCCTGTGTGTTTAAAAAATGTTTCTATAAATGGAAGACCAAAGTAAAAGGCATGACTTTAATAGGAGATTCCAAACACACACACACTCACACACAAAACAGCCACTGTTGGTTTTTCAGAAGCAACATGGCCCAAGAGACAGAACTGAAATGGGCTTATTGACTACCAAATATCTGAGAGCCACTTCACATGTGACAATATCCTGCATGAATAGCACACCTGCGTAGGAAAAGTAAGTTTATGCCAAGTGCCGAGAAATCCCAAAGTGAGGGGGAAATGGTGTTAAAGGCCTAAATAAAATAAATTGGCTGTTCAAACAGCCTATCAGGGTTTGGGGCGCATGACCTCCCCCTTCTTGGCTGAAGGGAGTGAACCGATGTGAGCCCGGATAGTGTAGACAGATACTGCTGGGAGCCAGGGCTAAACGAGACGTGATAGCATCCAAGGTCCAACCTCTTAACACCACCGCTATTTTAAAGCAATTTAAAAATGCCATGAGGACCCAATCACTCCCCCCCCCCCCGCGAGGCCCCAACCCCCCCCCCCCCCCCGCCACAAATGTTTTGACATAATTGAAATGGCATGGGGGGAAGAAGAACACTTCAGCCTGCCCTATGGCAAGACCCGTCAGGATCTGGCCTCAGGATGAGAAATTCCTGGAGATTTGGGGGATGCGGCCTGGGAAGGGCAGGGTGTGGGGGTGGACCTCAGTGAGCTATAATGCCATAGAGTCAACCATCCAAAGCAGCCATTTTCTTGAGGAGAACTGATCTCTGTAATCTGGAGATCAGTTGTAATTCTAAGATACCAACAGGCCTCACCTGGAGGTTGGAAATCCTGATAGGCCCTCATGGCATTTTTTAGTTGCTTTAACATTCAGGGGTCAGACCCATGGATGCCATCACGTCTTGTTTGACCCTCCACTGAAGCAGCACCTTAAGGAGTGCAAGATCTCCCTCTCTCCCTCTGAGGTGGAGTAGCAGATCTGCCGCCTGGTCAGAGTTCTTTGCCTGCCTGAGCTCTCTTTGTATACTTTGTACATAAAGAAAATGCTACAGTGGTCTCTGCTCCAAAGGGCACCAACCCAGGAGGTGGAGGAGGAGGAGGAGGAAGAAGAGTTGGTTTTTATACCCACTTTTCTCTACCCTAAGGAGTCTCAAAGCGGCTTACAATCTCGTTTACTTTCTCTCCCCACAGCTGGCACCTCGTGAGGTAGGTGGGGCTGAGAGAGTTCAAAGAGAACTGTGACTAGCCCAAGGTCACCCAGCAGGCTTCATGTGGCAGAGGAGTGGGGAATCAAACCCGGATCGCCAGATTAGAGTCCGCTGCTCTTAACCACTATACCACGCTGGTAAGCGCCAGTCACTGGAACTTCCTACTGCATGGAGAGATGGGGCGCACATAACATTATGTATGAGACTCTGTTAAATCAAAGTAAGAAACAGAATGTCCATTTTGCTGCCTCTGCTCAGAAACAGATTGGTAATTTCACAACTCCTTTCCTCCTACTCACCTGTCAGGCACTTACCTGTCAAGCTTTTATGGAGTGACACCTGTACTCATACAGCTAGTTGCCTGGCTAATTTCATGAGATGTGTAAAGAAGACAAGTAACCTACAGAAGAGGGTGATGGGGGAATTTTTGTAAGGTTTCCCTTTTTTTCTGCAGAAGTTGATATTTCAGTGAGGGGGGATGAAAATGTTTGCAGAAATTCTATGCATTTTAGAGGCTTGTCTGCATCCACCCTCTGCCTGATCTGCTACTAGAACTGACAAAAAAAAATTCACCAAGAACCCCAGATGATGCTCCCTGACATGTCACTGATGACACCCATATTTACATATGCATCTGAAGGGGGCTGACATCCATTTACATTTTACTGACATCCTGTCCGGATTACTTAACTGAGCATGATTGGAAAAGGTAAAGAGACTCAAGCCCTGTTTGCCTCAATAAGGAATGCACCTTTGTTCTGCTTCCAAAAACCTTTTTGCAGTTTTTAAAACTGCAAAGGAGTATGCAAATTTACCAAAGAGTGGGGGCAGACACATTCTGTGGAACTTCTCTAACAGAGTTTGTCTCTTTCGCCAGGCCTGTCATGTTTTTGCAGCCACAGGTCATCTGACTCTTGTAACCGACCAATAAGTTCAGAACACTCGAGGCTTGGCTGTACAACCTCTTTCTCAGGGGCCGGATGAGCGCTCTGTTTCTATCTGACTCATACTATCTGGCACTATGCCTGGATTCAGTTCATGTTTGTCTCTTGCCCATCTATACTGCAGGCAGAGAAAAAGGCAGAACCCAGTATAGCAGCTCCACAGGAGTATTGCAGTGCACATTCCACCCTGCCACATCGATTCACAACTTGCATAGCCTTCTAAAACACCAAACAGCAAGTACAGAAATCCCCACTGCTATGTGTATGACCTGTTTCTCTCCCAGCTTCCTTTACCTTTCTGACCACATCTGCATCACTGTTACTAAAGGGGTGTGCAGAGACATCCAGATCCCAGGCTCCATGAGGGTCTAACAGACACAGTAAGGGTTGGGTCCCACAATCTGGCATCTCTGCTATGAAACGGAGAGGAGAAGAAGGGGCCATTCACACTGCAGCCTGAACTCATGTGACCGTTAGGCTCTTTGGGACATGTGACACTTTCCTGGGGTATCCATGAACCTGCCTTATACTGACTCTGACCCTTGGTCCATCAAGGTCAGTACTGTCCACTCAGACTGGCAGCAGCTCTGCATGTTGGGCAGAGGTCTTTCACATCACCTACTACCTGAACCTTTCAACCGGACATGCTGGAGATTGAACCTGGGACCTTCTGCATGCAAAGCAGATGCTCTACCACTGAGCCATGGCCCCTCTCTCCACAGGAAAGGACTGCTGGGGAGGCCTTTGTCTGTTTTTTTAAATCCTTAAAACCTTGCTGAGCTCTTCAGACAAGTATGAACAGAAGCACTGCTTTGCTGGGTCAGACAAGGCCCATCTAATCGTATTCTGCTTCCAACTGTGGCTTGCCAGATGCTTCTGGAACTTCCTGCATTCTGCTCCTACAAGTGTACACCAACAGTGGAGTCCTAAGCAGAGTTATACCCTGCTAAAGCTCCATGAGTTCAACAGATCCAGGATGAATCTGTGATGGTGGTAGAAAGTGATGTCAAGTTACAGCTGACTGATGGCAATCCCCTAGGGTTTTCAAGGCCAGAGACATTGCCTGCCTGTGTCACAACCCTGGTATTTCTTGGAGGTCTCCCATCCAAATACTAGGATGGACCTAGAAGGGTATAATTCTGCTTAGGACTGTACTATAAAACACCAAACCAACAGTGCCAATGACTCCCTCCGTGTCTATAAAAACATTACAGAATGTCTACTTACCTACGAGGCCTTCGACTAGGGAACCGCCCGAATAAATTGAGGCCCTGGCCCCAGTATTAACATCATAATTAATATGTTAATGTGAGATGATGCTAATGCCCGCCATCATTCACAAACGGCACTAGCACTTTATGCTGTGTTTTATAATTATACTGTGGTGGTTTCATTTACTCCTGTGTTTTAGTTCTATAATATCTTTTATGTAAGCCGCCCTGAACCTGCCTTGGCAGGGAGGGTGGGATACAGATCAAATAAGAAAATAAATAAAATCTTCCTGATTTTTTAAAAAAATCTATTTAATTTTGCATAATTCCCAGTTTTGTTGCCTGCATTTAGAGACTTGGAGCCTGATTTTACATGAATTGTGACAGTCTATGGGCAGCTTCACATAATATTCAGTAGTAAATACATTTCCCCCCCCCCCATAATATTATACGTATGAAGTATTTTGCACACACCTCTCAAAACTGAAATGTGTAAAATCATCTTACACCTTCTGTGAAGTGCGTCTTGAATAGGGGAGCACTGTGATCACAGCTTGCTTGCGTAACCACTTTACTATACCAGCTCTCTCCTGATCTACAGTGCTCATCTATTCCTGTTAACTAATATATCATGAGAAAGTAGCCTCATTTACTCAATGCTGGAACAAGTGGAAGCACTCCCACTCCATCCATAGTGCTGATAGGGCTGCCAAGTGGGGGCGGGTGGCGAGTAAACCCCCGCTTTGGAGGCCCGATTTCCGCCTCCGCGGAATTGGGCCCCGGGGGGAACCCCACCCCGGCGTGCGCGTCACCAGGAAGTGACGTTATGACGCCAGGCACGCTGGGGGCGGGGCCATGACCATCCGAGGGAAAACTCTATGGTTTCCCCTTGAATGGTCGTGGCCCCACCCCCAGTGTGCCCGGCGTCATAACGTCACTTCCTGGTGACGTGTGTGCGGCGCATGCTCCGGGATCCACCCGGGAGTCCCCCGCTGTGGAGGTAAGCTGTACTTGGCAACCCTAAGTGCTGATCACCCCCACCCCCCCATTTGGGAGACCTGGCTATCCTATGAACATTGGACACAGGCTCAGTAATGCTATGGGTCTACTCTTACTCAAAGACCCCTGCTCCACAAACATTGCCACCACATCTTCCCTTGTGCCTCTTTTTCTGTGAATATGTTGCCCTCTTCTATGACTGAAACTAAGGGCCAAACTATATGTGACACAAGTAGGGCTGCCAACCTCCAGGTAGCACCTGGTGATCTCCCTCTATTACAACTGATCACTAGATGACCAAGACCAGTTCCCTGGAGAAAATGGCTGCTTTGGAGGGTGGATGACCAGTTAGCATGCCTGGCACAATATCCACAAGGGTTGTGGATCCCTGGCATACAAAGCAGGCACGTGTAGCTGCTCTGCATGACTTGCAGCATAGCACAAATGAGGCACTGAACCCTTGACACGTTGTTGTTTTTTAATCTTGTCAGGAACATACTTAAATCAGGCCCAAAACTTGTTAAAAGACTAGCCATATGAGTGGAGGGACTAGTAATCAGAGCTCTATGGCATAGTGTTCCTTAGTTGGATAGACTCAGTTGAATATTCAGTGGCCTGTATACCTAGTTCTGCCCACCCCAGGGAGCTCTGAACTTGCTTGAGAGCAGCAGTTTTGCATGCAACATGGACAGGGCCCCTCTTCTGAAATGGGATTTTCAAAGGGGACTGTGATATCGCATAGGAGTCTGTTATTCAACGTCAAAATGTTACTGACCATGCTTAGGAAGATTGTTTAGGTTCTGGATTTCTTTTGTGGGGGTGGCAATGTTTTCATTTTTGGTTATAAGAAATCCTTCAGCAAGGACTGCATGCCTTTGTAACAGGATGCAAGCATCCATTTTCTATAATTAATTTCATTTATACCCTGCCTTTCTCCTCAGAGTGGCTTACATCATTCTCTTCTTTCTATCCTCACAACAACACTTTGAGATAGATTAGGCTGAGAACATGTGCCACTGACTTACATACCCCCTGAAAGCCAGGAGACTTGTTTTCACTTATCCCATACAAACGATCAAAAACTAACAAACCATAAACAGAACTTTTGTCTCCACAAACCCTTTTGTAACTTTAGCTCCTTATGAAACTATTTTCCATTATTCCTCAAGGCTTCAAGGTTAGAGTATGTTTCGGTGCCAAAGGAACTGATGCCATGGATTAGAGAGGGCTCTGATCAAATTGCCACCTCAGCTTTCTCTTTAAACTTTAAAACATTCATAAAATTATGAGTGGCTGACTCCCAGCTTCTAATTATATGGTTTGTAATTCTCTGTTTGCATAATGCGTGGCACTCCCGCTGGTATTAATACTTGTGTTTTACAGGGCAGGCCAATGCTACATGGCCAGACAGAATCATTACCCTTTATGACCTGGCACAGAATTATACCTTTGAAAACAATTTTTAAAAGAGATAGAGGGAGGGAGACACACACATACACACCGAGAACATTCTTTCATTATTTGTTATAGCAATCTGATGTGCAAAATAACAGTTGTGTCTGTAGCACTGCCTGGGAACATCTGACAAAGGAAGCTTTGACTCTCGAAAGCTTATACCTCCAAAATTTTGTTGGTTTCTAAGGTGCTACTGGACTCAAATCTTGCTGGGAACCTCAATGTAAATCAAGTAGGAAAACTTTACCCAGTTTTTTCATGAGTAAAATACACCATGAAACATTAAAATGGTGGCCGGTTTAATTGTGTGCTATTTCTTGCATATTTACAGTGCCATTCGAAGCAGAATCTCACCCTTCTAAGCTCATTGACTTCAGTGAAGTTAGAAGGGTATAGATCTGTTTAGGATTGCACAGGTAGTCCTTTGGGCATTATAAACAGCAAATCTATCTCTCTCTCTCTGTCTCTCTCTCTCTGAAGACACTTGGAAGGCTTCACTTTGAAATGCAAACTTTCCATTTCCATCAAAACTGAAAGCATTACAGCCAGCACCAAAGCACTCAAACACCATTGGAGAACTGAACCCTGTCACACCACATTCCATAATTTCCCAGCAATATATGAGTGATTCCTCCCAATCAAGACTACAGACAAGTTACAAAATATTGCTATATTAGGCAAATAAAGAATCAACTTGTTTGGGTATTTTTTCCCTCATTTTGACATGGAAGACAGACCCTGCAAATTAGCATAACTGATCTAGCCAGAATTAAACACTCACTGATTTCCACTGGGAAATTAAATATATCTTAGTACTTCCTTGCTGAATCCAATGGGGCAGTTAAAAGTGCTAAAACGTGGCTAGGTTAGACCCAAAGTTGTTCAAATATTCTCCCTCTTTTCATATACAAAAAGAAATCTTGCTTTTCTTCCTCTGCTCTGCAACAACTCAACTAAACAAGTATTCAACAAGCTTAAATCAAACATAATAAACTACTGGCAGTAGTGCACAGAGTGTAGATACGGCATGCATATATATCACTGTTCCGCTAAGAGTACAATTACGCAATCATAAGTTGAGGACAATTCCCAGCACCACATGTGCTGATGTGTATCCTGGTGCCCACTTAAAAAGGTAAAAGCCAAAGAGACATGGAACAGAAAAAATTAGGCTTCAGCGTGCTCCCTGGTACCACCTAGAATGACTTGACTAAGTAGGGTTGCCAGGTCTCCACTATAGCAATCCCATTTGTTGCCCACCAGTACATGAAGTGTCAGCAGGAGGAAATGGGGGAGGATGGGGGCACGCACTAGCAGTGACATCCCTGGAAGCAACAATGGGCATTTTAGGATTTGCAAAATCTCTGTGCCAAGGCTCCAGTCCCTACCCCCAATTGCTCCTCCAGGTTGCTGGCTGCAACTTAGCAACCCTTCTGAGTAGCAAAATGCTGACCCCACTCAGGCAAAGTACATTGCACCGTGACATCACTTGTCTAGGTGCACAAACTTTCATATGTCTCTGGGTCTGGAAGCCCTCCTGTTTCTCTAGAAACTACAACCAAAAAACATTTCTTCCATAAAGCGAAGAGTAGATTCTGATTTTTATCTACCTCCTCAATACAGAAGTTGCTTCAGAAAAGCCCAGGAACATTATTTTTGACCGATTCTGCAAAAGCAGTTGTGGCGCCCTCAGTCTCCTGTTTCCCCGGGTTGTACTGCTCAATTTCCCACTATTTACTGTGTGCCTGCATTTTGACCTGCATAAAGGATCAAGAAGATGTGGGTCAAAATGCGGCTGCGCAGCATATAGTGGGAAATTGAGCAATACAACTGGGGGAAACAGGAGATTGAGGACGGAACAACTGCTTTTGCGGAATCAGTCCTAGTGTCTAAAGGGAGCACCCCTTGAGAAGCAGCTCCCTCTGTCATCGGAGGATGCCTGGCTTGAAACAGTTTAGAGTTTTGTGATACATCTGTCCTCATTGCATCTACTTTGAGATTGGCTCTAATACATGACTGCCATTTTGTGAAAGGCCTTGTTCCCCAATTCCTACAACTCTAGAGGTTGTGAGGACTCCGCCCCCTCCTCCAGTCAAGACCCCCTTGGTTAGTGGGGTCCCCCTTTTATTTTGGACTGAGTTGTTTTAGTAGGCACCCTGTTTTAGAGCCTAAATACCAGGATATCTGAAATTTGGGGAGTCTCATAAAGATACCTGGGCTTAGCCATAAAATTAATCCCAGGGAAGAAGAAGAAGAAGGGTGTGTTGCAATAAGAAACTGATTTAAATGCAGTCTTCCCCAGCTCGTGGCATATTGTTCTCAGGAACAACAACAAAAACCTCTTTCAATGCTGAACTCTAAGGTACGTGTACTACTATTACTAGTACTACCACCACCACCCCTTGCTCCAAGACATACTTCATCAAGGCAATGTGAACCATTTCCAGCTATAGACAGTTGGGCAACACTTAAGTATCACTAATCCAATCCGACTGTTGATAAAAGCAGCCTAACATCTGATCCACCCAGGATGAGCCATCAAGAAGACATTTAAACCCATCATTCATGCCCGGTTCTTTGTCAATATGCTCAAATAATCCAACAATCACCCCACCTTGGAATGTCAGGTATCTCCCTAAATCTTCCTGTTGGATTTTGACAGCACTTACCTTCAAACTGCTCAGTCAAATTCAAGCTTCATATCTTGGCCCAATCATGTTCCTGGGAAAGTTGGTTCCCATGTCTAGCTATGGGACCCTTCCCCATAAAAAGATTATCCCAACTCAGTGGAAAGTGTGCCAGGTTCTCCCACTACCTGAACACCCCTGAAACTGTATTACACGTTCCTTCCCCCCCCCCCATTCTGCTCCTTGGACCTCAGCTGCATTTGCCCCTGGACCTCTCCAGACCTCAGACCCAGGATTTCACATCATATGTCCCTTCCCTAAAAAGTTGCAGTCTCCTCCCTTCTACCTTTTTATTAGTGTGCCCTCTTGTTGGTGTGTATAGTTACTTAGGGAATTAGTTCTCAGATGCCTAGTGTACGTTTTTTCCATTTTAATTCTTTTTATTTTATTTTGTATAAAGTAAAGCTATTTGTTTGTGTTTACAATCACTCTCTTTCTTCATAATTTTATTTTGGAGTATCCCTGCTGAGACCCACCCTGGTATAAACAGACCTGCAAGGTCCCGTGTTATTCTTTTCTGGAACCCTTACTAAAGCTAATCTCCCCTTCTCTGGGTCCAGTTTGGGTAACACGGTGCACAGCATATCCTGTCCAGGACCCCCAAGCCTCCTGCTGGTTGCCAGGCATGGCCTTTCACCTCTACCTAGAGGAAATGGCAGCTTTGTAGGATGGACTCTATGGCATCCTGTCCCCCACTCAGCTGCCTCCCCTCCCTGGATTTTGCCCTCTCCAGGCCATGCCCCCAAATCTCCAGGGATTTGCCAAGCTTGAGTTGGTAACCCTAAATAGGGTTGCCAGCTCCAGGTTGGGAAATACCTGGAAATTTTGTAGGTGGAGCCTGAGGAGGGTGGCATTTGGGCAGTGTAGGGTATATTGGTTTAACGCCATAGACTCCACCTTCCAAAGCAGCCGTTTTCTCCTGGGGAACTGACCTCTGTCTCCTGGAGATCACTTGGAATCCCAGGATATCTCCAGCCACCACCTGGAGGTTGGCAACCCTATGCACTTTTGCTTGGACGTTGGCCCCATCTATTTATTTATTTATGTACTTTATAGTCTGACTTTCTCACTGAGAATCAAGGTGTAATTAGATTGTGGGCACAGAATAGGAGTCCAAATCTTATTTCAGCTGAGAGTGATTACTTTCTACTTCCCCTAAAGGCTAAAGGGAAATTCTGTTTGCATAGGAATTGGACATATACAGAGCCAGGCCAACAAAACCAGAGAATCCAGGGCACTGGGCCTTGATGGATTTTTGTCTCTTCCTGACCAGCTTTGTTGTTGTCTCACTGCAGAGTTTGTGCTAATCCTAGCATGACCAAAGGTTGGGTGAAGATGTTTGCTATGATCCTAATCTGATTTTCTGTGGTAATTAACAGGACGCGATGCAAAAACATTGGTAGCTAACACAACAATTACGTGCGCTTGAGCCACATAATTAACAAACACTTTGCATAATATATATACATAATAAATTAGGTTACCAGTATAGCAAACCTAGGTGGAGTAAGAATGCCATATCCCACTTTTTTGTGATTAAAACACAATTAACAAATTAACATAATTAACATAATTTAAAAATTAACATAATTAACAAACACTTTGCATAATATATATACATAATAAATTAGGTTACCAGTATAGCAAACCTAGGTGGAGTAAGAATGCCATATCCCACTTTTTTGTGATTAAAACACAATAAGTATTTTGTATGTTTGTCTTAGAGGCACTTTAAGAATGTGATATGACTTTGGAATTGTTAATAGGTGGCTTCAGCAACTTCTTGAACCACTGACACCATTTTCACCATGCCTCTTTGCCTTTAGGTTGACAATTTAGGGATTGTTGCACCCCTCCAGGGCCTGTATATGGTCCAAGTGCCTTCAGCCACTGACCTCTGTAGTAGATTGGGCTTTTTTTTTTAGTGAGCTTTCACTTTTTCTTAATTATTTCTTCTGTCTTTCATTCTTACTGTCTTATGAATTATTTGTTTCTGAAGGAGATGGAACTCCTTGCTTTCATTACATTTATGGCGCTACAGGTACTCTTCTCCAGATAGCTAAGGACTTGGTCTCTGACCCCTTTGCAGTATACTTGGCTTCCCAGAATGGTTGAGCTCTACCAGTTGGGCTTGGAAGTTGCCTCATTCCTCCTCTAGGGAGCAGTAAAGGGTGGAAACAGACCACACAGCAAAGAAAACAAGTAGGCCATTGGAATCACTCTAAGAACAAGCTCCAAAATATTATCTCTTTCATTGGTGCAGCTTCTTAAATGGTCATGTGACATTGGAATGTATTTACCTTTGCAGTTCCACTGTCTGCCTTGTTTATAGCAGGGGTCCCCAACCTTTTTGAGCCTGTGGTCATCCACAAAATGGCTTCCATTCAGGCTTCCCAGGTACTTACCATGATTCGGCGGGGGACACAGACGTCTTCGCAGGATCATTCTTGCAGGGACAACAGATGCGCTGGACCATGCCGTCGCCAGGAAGTGACGCTGGGTGACGCTCTGGCAATGGGACTCGAAACTCAATGGTACCATCAAGTTTTCAGCCCCATTGCCAGAGCGTCGCCCAGCATCACTTCCTGGCGACGGCATGCTGTATTACAGGGAGGAATGGTCCGGCCGGGGAGCATGTTTCCCCCACCAGATCGCGGTAAGTACTTGGGAACCCTACTTCCATTGGAGGCAGAACCAACAATAACATGTAGGGGAGCAAGCCCATGCATAACTCTCATAATCACTCTTCAGCATTTAGGGCAGAAGCTCTGTTTAACAGGATGGCTTTTAATTGCACAGCCAATCAGAAGCATTGCTGGGCAGAAGCACTTGATGTGTGCCAGGAAAGGTGTTGGGGGGCACCATGGTACCTCTGGGCACCATGCTGGGGGCCACTGGTTTATAGTACACACTGCCTTAGACCGTTCGTTATTTGCATGAATTCTGTAATCCTAGTCCTGTTGCATCATCCATTGCTTTATGATGTCTGAGTGCATTGTTTTAATCCTAGTACCATTACATTGTTCACTGATTGTCTGATGGTGTCTGTACCATTTCATATTCTGTAAAACAGTTTGAGTCTCAGTGAGAAAGGTGGGCTACAAATAAAGTAAGTGAATCCATAGATAAATGAAAGTATATTTCAGCTGACATGAAGCTGCCTTTGATTCCTTTAACTTTGTACACCTAAGAGCACTGCCTCTCAAGGCTTTCAGGCAGAGAAAGGTCACCTAAGAAGCTTTACATCAGAGTAGGGAATTCAAACCTAACAGAACTTCCAGGAGCCTAGTCTGCCATTATACCCAGTGTACTCCTTCTCTGTTTCTGATCTGATATGCAAACATGTTCAAAATCCATGCTAGTTTTCCTCATTCTGCTTTTCATCATTTGTGAGAAAGAGTACAGTAATGCTTGATGGCATCAATGGTGTTTTACTCCATGAAATAAATTGGTCCAACCATTCCCCCCAAACCTCTCCTTTCCAAGGCCAAGACCTAGGGCTGCCAACTCCAGGCTGGGAGATTCCTGGAGCTTTGGGGACGGAGCCTGAGGGGAGGCTTTGGGAAGGTGATGGATCTCACTAGTCCACTCTCCAAAACAGCCATTTCCTCCAGGGGGAGTGGATGTTCGTAGTCTAGAGATCAGTTGTAACCCCAGCTCTTCAGGCCTTGCATAGAGTTTGGCTACCCTACACAAGACCAATGTTCCCCCTAAGCTATGGAGTCTTGTGAGCAAAAATTCTACTTTGTGAGCTGCTGGCATTAAAGTTCTGAGCAAGTGATTTGGCTACTGCATAAATTAGTTTGCTCTGGAGCCATCCTTCCTGAGCTAAGACAAAAATCTGTGAGCCGGAGGCTAAAAAACTGTGAGCTAGCTCACACTAACTCAGCTTAGAAGGAACACTGCACAAGACCCAAAGTATTTTAGAATGAGTTCTGTGACCTCAGAAAGCCTTCAATATGTTTCTGGAACAGAAGCTTCCTCGTGCCACAGAATTCTAGGAGCTCTACACCCTAATTTCTACCACTCCTTTTTACATCATAAGATTTTTGTCTTTCTTTGCCTATAAAACCACATCCCTCTGAATATCTGAAGATAGGAAATCCAAGAGTCAGGCTGAGCGCCAAAGACCTCTTATTTCTGCTTTTAATTTAAAGCCACAAAAAAGCAATTTCTGGCTTTTGTTGCAAAGGTCCCAAAGTTTAGCCATCGTTATTTTCAAGCAGGGACAAATTCCAAAGGTGGGGCTTTATGATAAAATCAACCTTTCCCCCCAATTCCACGGGTGAGCATCAGACTGGTTCACAGCTGGCAACTTCTTGTCAAAGCAAAATAACGGGGGGAAGGGCTAAGGCCGTTCCGAAAATCATGTCCACTTTTTTGTCTATGCTCCGTTGGCAGAGGCATACAGTTTTTAAAGCAAAAGCAAAAAAGAATCGAAAGCTTAATCCCACTTGATAGAAACTGGCTGGGCTGATTGATTTAAGCCAGGAAAAACAAAACCAGGTTACTGTATGAGACGGACAGAGGGAGAGAGACATAAGTAAATCACACATCCCAGCAGCAAGGCAATTCCAATCACTGCCAATGTTTTTTCCTGGATCACCAGGCACTTTAAAACAGCTTGGACTTGTTTCCCTCATCATAAATGGCTGTGGAACAACCAAACACTGCCTTAGTTACTACTAAGATATTTTATAGCCTTAGTACTATTGTTTAAACTTGTATGTAAGAACTATTTAAGAACAGTCTGCTTAAAACATAATGTATGAGGTGCCCTCCTGTGTCAGACCAGTGATCCATGAAGTCCAGCATCTTGTTTCATACAGTGGCCAACCAGTTGCCTGGAAAGCCAACGAACAGGGCAATGGAACCAAGGCCTTTACTTGATGTTGCTGCTAGCACTGGGTTTCAAAGGTGTGTGTGTAGGGTTGCCAGGTGTCCCCCTTCCCAGCGCCCTGGTTTTTAGCACTCCCCTGGTGTTGAATAGCTGGCTGGCGAAAGAGAGTTACTGCCCCAAACACGATGTGCTTACATCACTTGGAAGTGAGGTAGACATGTCAGTGATGCTGGGGCATGATGCTCTGGTTTTTGAGCAAAACTCTATGGTAGAATTAGCTTAAAACTATAGAGCACTGGATCCCACAGTGGGCAATACCACCCCCTGAGGGGCACTGGAACAATCCAGGTGGGCGGTAAGGAGCCTTGGGTGCAAATTTGTCACTGAATCTTTTTGTCCACTTTTTGAAGGTAGATTTTTCAAGGGGTGCTGAGTAATTTTTTTTTTCTGAAAAGGGGTCAGTAGGCCAAATAAGTTTGGGAACCTTTGCTAGAGTTTTGCCCAAAACCCAGAGCATTGGCCCCCTGACATCTCCACATCTTGGAAGTGACAAAGGCACAGCATGCTTCTTCCCTCCCCTCTCCCACCGTGTCCTGGTAAGTCCCCCGCAGGTTTCTTGTTCAGACTTCGCAACCCTATTTGTGTTTTATGTTATGTGCTGTCAAGTTGCTTCTGACTTATGGCAACCCTATGAATTCATGACCTCCAAAATGACCATGATGGACAAAAAAATGGTTAATGCTGAGAACCTTGAGTGACGGGTATTCAAAAGGAATTCTTCAGCTGAGAGAGTCAGTTAGGAGCAGCAGTTAAGAACTAACAGTTGACTGGGAGGGAAGGCGAAGCAGACTAGGAGAGGATCAAGAAGGATCCTGAATTAGGGAAGTGGGAAGCGGGAAGCTTAACCCATCCCTAACAAGTTTGAGGGAAATAGCTCCTAAAAGACGGGGATGATCCCTAGTCAGTGGATAAAGTAGGAAAATGGAACTTGTGTGAATGTTCCTGCCTTTACCACTTGAGTATGTTAGACCAAGAAGCTTATGCTAGTTTATGTAAGAAAACCTGCCAAGAAATCTCTCTTCTCAAGTTCTAAAGATCTGTCTGAATAACAGTAACAGTTACTTGTTTGTGACAAATTATCTGGTGTTTATTTTTATACAAAGTTACCTTATTCCTGTTGCCTGTTCACCTCATAAGCCCTAAACTTGAATCATACCTGACCATTTCCACACAAAATGAAACAAAACAGTTTGTTGTTTTTGATTTACCCCCAGCCTCTCATGTCCCCTTATCAAACCAGGACAAAAAGAATGATTTTAGTCTCTCCCCTCAGTTTCCTAGGCTGTGTCAGCATCTAACAATATACATTCAATTGACTAGGTGGGACAGCCAGAGAAAAACAAAGAAGAAAAGGAAAAAGCCACTATATCTCTGGTTATGTGAATGAATACATGTTTGTATGCACCCAGGGTATGGCCTGAAGGGACAAAACAGCAGGTCCAAAAATGGTCAGTGCAAAAATGGCAGAACATCTAAAAACTTATATATGTCAGCCTGAGTTCCAAAAACGACAGCAGATAAATGTAACAAAATAAAATGCAAGTATAAATCATACACTGTGTGCAAGAATCATAAAATTCAGAAGAGAAGCTATGCTGGTTACCATCTTTAATTTCCAATTTCTAAACTGTCTTAGGAGTAAGGAACTTTTCAAAAACATAGGCTTGTTCCAGCATTAGACTTCTTAAAGAGAAATCCATACAACATCCAGCTAGTCCAGGTAGGAGGTAAAACAAGGATATGAAGCATAATAAGCTGAACAAAACTCCCCATCGGCTGCAAACGTGTGTGATTTAAAGATTATATGTTGTCCTCCCTTACCCCTTGAATCATTGTTAGTCCCATGTGTAATGGAGTAACTGTAAATCGCTCAGAGCCAGCAAGCTCTGCAGGATTGAGCAATTAATAAAGATTTATTTATTTTATTTATAATAAGTGGCAGGACTTTCCTCCTTGCCAGGAACTTGGGGACCTTTTGATTGCTAACTCTTTGATTGCTCACTCTTTTCTGAGTGCTTTTGTTACACCTTGCTAGCAGTGGAGGTTTTATGGTGCCTGAACAAGTCCTCAGATATTGCCTTCCATGAGGGGATACCACCACTCAGGTTCCCACCAGGTAAAACGGCAACATCCTTGTTCAACTTTTCCGTCTCTGTTCCCAAGGCATGCTTTTAATTTATTTATTTTTATTTATTTATTGGGATTTTTACCCCACCCTCCCCGCAAAGTGAGCTCAGGGCGGCAGCTTCTCAGAACCTAGGCTGATGAACTTGTTTTTCCTCTCTTAATGTTCATCATCATAATTTGAGGAAGTATCTGTCATAGGACCTTGAATACGAAACACGTGAGAGTAGGAGATGACAATTGCTCAAGGTGGTTATTTTTCCTCCTTACAACTTCTTTATTCCTCCCAGCAACCACCTCATCCTGAAACAATGACGTAATGAATCAGAGTAAACTTCACATATCCATTGGGACAGACAAAGCACTATCCCTCCTGCTTCCAAGCCTTTCTTTCCTTGCTTCTCAGCTGGAGTCTTGTCACTTTGCTTGTTCAGGTAAGTTTTTACAAAACGGATTCCATTTAGGGTGGATTTGCTTCTCCTGTGAGCAATTTGTCAGTTGTGGCATGCTAGCAAGAATGAATGAAAATCTTGGCATTCTGTTTGTGCTTTCTCTCTGATCTCCTGCCATCTGTATTTGTCGAAATGACACTAGCAATTTCTTACTTTCCCCCAGGGCTTGTAGAACAGGTGTTCAGCTAGCTCCAAGCTGTCAATGCTTGGAAGTAATTTTGGGAAATGGGGAGTTGGTGTTAGGGAGGGGACAAAGAAGTTATTTCTAAATTGAATTTTTGTATGAGCCTATTGAGAGCCAGTGTGGTGTAGTGTTTGGAGTATCAGACTAGGATCTGGGAGACTCAGTTTCAAGTTCCTAGCCTGCCATGGAAGGATTGTTGTTGTGAAGATAAAATGATGGAAGGGAGAACACTGTAAACCATTTGGGGAGATAAGTGATTAAAATATCTAAATAAAAAAAATCTTACTTAAATAAGCCCTTATTTACATTATTTCCACCAGGAAAATTCCTTGGTTTTAGGTCTCCCCATGTTGTTCCCCCCCCTTCCCTTTATGTAGTAGACTTTACAATTCCCGCAGTAGAAGAGGTAAATCTTCATGCTCATCCCTGTTGGTATTATCAGTCTTGGCCTGGCAAAAGCAGACATGAAAACGTGCCCATGAAGTTTCATGGAGGTGGGGCATAGGACACTGAAGCTCTACCACAGAATTCCTATTCAAACCTTCTCTAATCTGGCTTCTGTGATTCCATCAAATAATTGCCAAACCCTTTCAATCCTTAGCAAACCAGAAAAACTTTGAATGGACTTAAATCTGCAAACTGTTAAGTCCAGCATCTATTTATTTATTTATTTATTTAATTTATACCCCACCCTCCCCGCGAGCAGGCTCAGGGAGGCTTACACAATTGGTCTACAATGACCATTAATCTAGAGACAAGTGCAGCACTTGCTTATAGTTGTTGAATAATTACAGCTCTCGTTCTAACAGTCATCAATATTAGCTGCCTTTATTTCTTATGGACATGCCATCCCACTGCCTTTCATTCAGTATATCTGTACTGGACAAATAGAATCATAGAGATGGAAGGTCTTCCAAGGTTGTCTAGTCCAACCCCCTGCACAATGCAAGAAATTAATAAGTACTTCCCCCCCCACACCCCCAGTGACCCCTGTTCCATGCCCATGTCAAAGTAAAAGATTAGATATGGCCCTGTCCAATTCTGAATCAGCTTTTAAAATCAGAATTGATAGCCCAGAAACTGGCGCCTGCAGCAGTTCCTTAAGGACTGCCACCATCATCAGGTATAATCACATTTCCCAATGCAGACTAAGGTAATTCTCAGCAGCCAAACATCAAGCAATAATGAGCATGTTCTCCAGACTAGGTGATTCAAATACCCCCTTGTTATTTCATGCAAAGTCATCTCATCTGATGACAACCAATATGGTGTAATGGTTAGAGCATTGTATTAGGTCTGGGAACACCTGAGTTCAAATCCTCATGAAGGTAAGTTGCTGACTGTGGACTAGTCTTTCTCTCAGCCTAACCTAACTCATAGAGTGGTTATGAGGACAAAACACAGGAGGGAAGAACTGTGTTGACTATCTTGAGAACCTTGGAGAAAGGCTGGGATAAAAGAGTGATAGACCATTCCAGTAGTAAAACTGAACAGACTATTTCTGTCTCAGAACGCTTTTCACAGCTAGGGTTTTATGCACCCCAGGGAACGCTACCTCACTCCTGTCAGTCTTAAAGTTGGATAAGAACATCCATTCATTCTCCCAAACAATTTCTTAGCCGCCTCTTTAGAAAACTGCTTGAGCCTGCTAATAACAGATCGAAGACATTAAACAATATCAGATTTATAATAAACAACCAAAGAAACATAAAAGAAACATAAACTGAGCATAAAAACATCAGTAAAAGGTCAAGCAAAATGATGAGAAAATCCATAAAATGAACATTATGTTTTTATTCTGCCCTTTCTCCAAGTTCAGGGTCATGTATATTGTTCTCCCCTCCTCCATTTTATCCTTGGAGGAACTTATATAGGGAGCTTCGCCTGTGAGAGATGGACTGGTCCAAGGTCACCAGTGAGCTTTATGGCCAATAGGGATGTCAGTCTTCAGTCTGACACCCTAAGCGCTGCATTACACTGGCTGTCATAAAACAGGCAAATCAAACAGAATAACTAAAGTAAAACATTGGTTCCTTCTTTGTTGGGTTTATGCTAAAGCCCAGTAATACTTCAGTGTGGAGCATTATTTATGAAGAATAAAATACATTAATTCTGATATTGCCATAAGGTATTTTCTGTAATACCTTTGAAAGCAAAAACAAACTTACAAGTAAAAACTATACATCCCAGTACTTTAGCACTACTTTGCACAGTAGGAATACTGCAGGAATAAATGCAGATTTAAATGGTAAGTTTACACAGGACTACAGCCCTGGATTACAGACGACACAAATGTGGACAACAATGTTTTGGGGGGTTTTTTAAGAGCAAAAGAAAAATAGACCTCCCCCACTGGAAACAATGTGTTTGCAACTGATGTCTATGCATCTCTAAGAATGCATGCTGTCAGTGGGACCATATCATGAACAGGCAGTTGGGCTACACTTCATGGAATATTACTTCCCTATATGTATGATAGGTTTTAAGGGATGGTATAATAATCAAAGCAGCTCCATGATGGTTTGCAGACTCCCATCCTCTGGAAATGTAAATTTGCTGGGCTCAGTAGGGAGGTGGTAGCAGTAGTAAGACAGAGGCTTTTGCACAGGACAGCTAAAATGGATTTTTATTATTTATCTACCTAACCATACCAGGAGTGGGATGGGGATATTAATTTGAGCTATTTAAAATCATGCACACAGTGAGTGGATTCCAGATTTACAACACTCACTACATTCTCTGACTTTATAGGATGACTCACTGTTCACCAGAAAATATTGCAGTCAATGAGCATATCTGGTCCACAGTCCCATGTCTTTCAGGAAAGAAGCCCCGTGCAGCAATGATAAGCTCTGAACTGTGTGGTGATAATGATTTTTTTTTAAAAAAAACCACCATTGGCCAATGCTAGCAGATGCCTGATGCCTAGAACCCTGCCCATTCCCAAACTCACTGGAGGCTACAGAGTCTAAAAAAGTAAGGGAACCAAGCACAAGGACTACATGATACATTTTACATGGATGGATAGATAGCCATCAAGTCACAAATGACTTAAGGTTTTCGGGGTGAGAGATGTTCAGAGGTGGCTCTGCGTAGCAACCCTGGAGCTCCTTGGTAGCCTCCCTTCCAAATGCTAACCAGGGCCGACACTGCTTAGCTTCTGAAATCGATGAGACTGGGCTATCCAAGTCAGGGTGGTACCAATAAACTTTGTAATAAAGACAACATATTGCTGCTATAATGTGACACTCAGATACCACATCAGAACACTGGTAATTTGCTAATTCTAGCAGATAGAGTATTCCCTTTACTAAACTGAAATCAGATTTCTGCACATGATCAGAAAACCAGTCTACTTTTAAAATTTAGGAAGACAAGATTAAGAAATGGCAACACAGCATATATATTGATCCCTTAACTATAAAAGGAGAAGGGAGAAGAGATATGCTTGAAAATGAATAAGTAGATTCTAGGGCTCAAAGAAGACAGGGAAGGCAAAGGATGAGATGGTTAGACAGTGTCATAGATGCAACAAACATGAAATTGAGCAAACATCAGAGGACGGTGGAAGACCGGAAGGCCTGGCGTGATCTGGTCCATGGGGTCGCGAAGAGTTGGACTCGACTGTGCGACTGAACAACAACAAAAGGGCTCAATCAAACTTTTATAAAAGTAGTGCTTGCCCCAGCAGAAAAGCTATTGGGGGTGGGGGAGAAGGAGGTATACTGAAATTTTAAGAAAAATCAGTAGACTTTGGGGGCTCAGCAAGGACCATGTTTCCTGTTATTTTAATATTGAATAAAATAATGAATTTATGCAGGGGCAGTTATTCATTTCTTTTTATTCCAAGTTAAGAGTACAGGAACGCCAGTGTTAAATGTTTGGTGACCGTCAGCCTAGACAAACAGTGAACCAGGGTTTATAAAGTCAGTGATCTTAACCACTGCAGGCTCTTCAATTGCACAAGTTGTGCTATTGCTTGTAGAAAGTCCCATTGAGGTGTAAGTAGCTGGTAGACAGAGGGAAGACATGGAGGCCGTTCCCTGTGGCTCATGGCCATGCCGAGATTACATCGTGACCACCTTCACTCAGCCCCCTCACATGGTGAATTTCATGGCAACATGGCCCCAGAAAGGTTCACTGCTGCAGAAAGTTATCGTGAGGTGCTCACATCACAATTCTCACAAAACTGTCACAGCACTATGATGGAACCTGTGAAACTGTTCACATGCCAAGTTCTCCATTGACTTTAATAACTATGCCAACTTCATATGACTTAGATAATTGTGGGATCAGTGCAGACTAGTCATACATTCCTTAGATGCTGCGGTGGTTGGGGCTGGGTTTGTAGCACCACCTTTCTCTGAATGCAACAACTGCCACTGCTGTAAACCCACTGTTTAATTCTGGACAAAATTAGTTACATTTAATATTCTACAATGTATGTAATAACTGTTGAGCCGGTTCATTGTTACCAAGTTCAACTATGTCTGACAAGCCCTATTCTGACCTATACTATTTGCCCAAATACATTCTCTTTTACAAAATGTGTGTATTCTGTTTTCAGTTTTTATATTTTCCTGCCTCTCAAAATAGTAAAAACTAAGATACAGGTGTAAAGGTTGCAGCAATCTTTAGTATGGGGCGTATTTATAGTTTTTATTGCAGAAAATCAAAGCGTTACTTTAAGGGTTCATAAATGTACCAAACAGTAGTTTTATATGCTAAATTATAAACATTTTATACTATTAATAAAATAAGTTTAGCCCTGGTATTTTTAGCCCTCCCTCCCCCACAAGCAAGCTCAGGACGAGTTGCAACATTATATAAAGATAATACAACCAATTAAAACATAAGTTTAAAGTAAGAAAATATTGCATATATTTCTATTTAATTACTCTATATCCAGCAACAATTTGCACCAAGCAGCAGGGCTGGTTTGACCATCTTCCTTGCTACACTGGAACCCCATGCACACTGACTTGGATACTTGGCCTTATAGGTTTTAATCAGCTTCATACCTTGGCTGCACCCTCATCATTTCTGGGAAAGTATGTGAATGTATTTATAGGAAGGCCTCTCCTGAAGGCCCATGATGAAGAAGCACTGCTGGAGTTAAGCAGGTTTGGACTGGGTAAGTGCCTGTATGGGAGCCCGTCTGCAAACCTATGCATGCCATACACTTACCTTACAGCCTACCTTTCTCCCTGAAGGGGACCTAAAGCAACTTCAATAATTCTGGCCTGTTTTATCCTCATAACAATGCTGTGAGGTAGTTTAGGCCGAGTATATGACTAGCCCAAGGTCACCCAGTGAGTTTACACAGCAGAATGGGAATTTGAACCTGGGTCCAACCAGATCTTAGCCCAGCACTCTGAACTACTACACCACTTTGGCTCTCAGTTCCATGATTGAAAGGCAGGATCTAAATTTAATGAAGCAACACCCATAGCTTACTACTGCATCACATCATCCTATAACCATGAAGATACTTCCATGAGAACTGCTATGACAGACAATATATAACTTGGGCTTTTAACCCTACTGAATTGACCTGATGAGCACATTGACAAATCCCCAACTGATTCTCACAAAGCTGACATACCAGTCAAGGGTAGTGGTGTTACCTAAAAACTGTGTTCTTTGGATTTGGGGTTCTTTTTGGGACAGGGGGCTAAATACCAGTAACTTGGGGGTATTCTGATCCCCCAAATGCCATTTCCAGTTTGGATTATTTTGGGGGATTCCAGAAATTATTCCGGTTCCATTAGCCTGTATGGGGGACTTTAGGAGGGAGTGGCTGTTTTTTTCAACCATACGACACCAAAATTGCAGCCTGTCAACTGCCTGTCAACTCTAAAGATCCAGGTTTCAAGCAAATTGTATCAATTTCCTGAACAAAGTGCCCCCCAGCCATACTATTTGTTCCCGTTGTTTCTTAAAGAGAGGGGAGAAAAATCAAAGAAAGCAATAATAAAACTTATGAGCAACCAGAGGCCAATAGCATCCATATGCAAACAGAACCAACAAGTCCAGCAGAACCAATATCAAACCAGAGAATCCCTGCAGGACCACAGACCAATGTGACAAGCCCCAAACAACCAACTACAGTAGAACAAACTTTGAGTCCAGAGTTTTATTCAAGGCATAAGCTTTTGTGTGCAAGCACACTGAAACAGGATTTCCACAACCATTATGTATAGAAAGAGAGAGGTAGGGGTGGGGTTAGTTGCCAGGAAGGGCCAATTAGAGTCAAGCTAGAGACAGAAACAAAATTGGAAATTACCAGTCCATACATATAGGAAAGCGATGGCAAACCTAAACAGCATGATAAAAAGTAGAGACATTACCCTGCCAACAAAAGTCCGCATGGTCAAAGCAATGGTATTCCCAGTAGTCATGTATGGCTGCGAGAGTTGGACTATAAGGAAGGCCGAGCGCCGAAGAATAGATTCTTTTGAACTATGGTGCTGGAGAAGACTCTTGAGAGTCCCTTGGACTGCAAGAAGATCAAATCAGTCAATCCTAAAAGAAATCAACCCTGACTGTTCCCTGGAAGGCCAGATAATGAAAATGAAGCTCAAATACTTTGGCCACCAAATGAGAAGGGAGCACTCACTGGAGAAGACCCTGATGCTGGGAAAGATTGAAGGTCAAAGAAGACAGGGACGGCAAAGGATGAGATGGTTAGACAGTGTCATAGATGCAATGAACATGAAATTGAGCAAACTTCAGACGACGGCGGAAGACCGGAAGGCCTGGCGGGAGCTGGTCCATGGGGTCGCGAAGAGTCGGACTCGACTGTGCGACTGAACAACAACATATAGGTAGAGGGTGAGCAGTAAATTATCATCTCTCTATATAATAATTCTGTTTTGCTCATGGACTCTCCTGAACATTCCACATGCTCCCAAATCAGTTGGCTCCCTGATCTGTCACTCAGAAGCCGACCCTATCCACTGGCTGCGTTGCCTGAGTCTTGCCTCCAATATTCTAAACAGTTTGCTGTTCCTCTCCCCCCAATAAGCCAGTTGGAACACAGAGGTCATTTGCATATGCAGCCTGATTGGCCTTTGCCTCTAACATTTTAAACAGTTTGTTGTTGCTGCTGGGAGTCATTGAATGTGTCCTGAGGTAAAAGACATACCCCAATTTCCCCATAAACGGTCACTGGAGTTGCCAATCTCACTGTGGGGCCTAGAGACCTCCCAAAAATCACCGTGTTCCCCAGCCACAGCACATCATTTCCCCTACAGAAATTTCCCAGCTATTACAATGGCTGCTTTGGGCAGTGGACTCTATGGCATTATACCCTGCTGAGGTCCCTCTGCGCCCCAAACTCTGCCCGCCCCAGGCACTACCCCTCAAATCTACAGGTCTGGCCCTCCCCTTAGTATTGCCAACCTCCAGGCAGTACCTGGAGATCTCCAAGATCAGCTCTCCTGTAGAAATTGGCTGCTTTGGGCAATGGACTCTATGGAATTACCGTATTTTTCGGACCATAAGACGCACCTGACCTTAAGACGCACCTAGTTTTTAAAGGAGGAAAACAGGGGAAAAAATATTCTGAACCTTCGGTCCATAAGACGCACTCACTTTTCCTCCCACTTTTTTTGGAAGAAAAAGTGAGTCTTATGGTCCAAAAAATACGGTATACTGTTGAGGTCCTTCTGCACCCCAAACCCTGCCCTCCTGAGGCTCAGCCCCTCAAATCTACAGGTCTGGCCCTCCCCTTAGTATTGCCAGCCTCCAGGCAGCACCTGGAGATCTTCAAGATCAGCTCTCCTGGAGAGAATGACTGCTTTGGGCAATGGAATCTATGGCGTTATACCCTGCTGAGGTCCCTCTGCATCCCAAACCCTGCCCTCCTCAGGCTCTACCCCTCAAATCTACAGGTATTTCCCAACCCAGAGTTGGCAACCCTGTAACTGGCTTGGAACCCAGAAGACATGGCATAGGAGAAGATGGTTTTCTACCTTAGCTACCACTGCATAACCCCAAATCAACATAAGTCAGGGGTGAAGGGAACTATACCTGTTACCATGAGGCTGTCCTCCCATACCACCCATTGGGGGCAGCAAAATGACTTGAGACAGCCCTATTTTATAGCTAAGCAGAAGGAAATAAACACGGCTTGCCTCCCTCTATTTTCCCTTCCCTCTGCCACCCCACCAGCCACAGCCGGGACACTCACCTGGAGCTTCCTTCTAGAGCTTGTTGTATTTCTTCCCACAACAGGCCTTACTCCTAGTATGGCATAATGAAAATGCTTAACAGATACAAGGGTCAAACAGGAATAATAAGCTTAGTTTATATGGTAACCATTTGTTCAGGTCCAGTTCTGCGGCAAAAACAGTGAAGGAAATTGTCAAAATTGGAGACTGATGTCTCATTAATTGTAGAATGCTGAGCGTAATTGAGACCCTGCCACCCGTCTCTTCTCAGGCATGGAGCCTCCATGCTTGAGGCTCCCAAATCTCAAACATCAGCCAAATATTCCCCCAAAACACCTGCATTTTTTCAAGTATATTCAGACAAGAAATATCTGAAAGCAGATCATTAACTATGAATGCAACACACAAAGGCTGTGTGGTGCTAGTCTAGTAGTTACTCATTTCACTGAAGTTAGTGGAATTAACTCACCAACAGGAAGATTAGGGAAACTGAACTGTCCATTCTAAATCACATGCTGCCACTAACCCTTCCCCACAAGAAGAGGATACCAGTCGTGGGAAAATAATACATAATTCAGTTTGTGACTACAAGTTTTTATTTCATAAATTGCAGTTATTCCTCTATAACATATTAAAATAGAAAACATTATCTGCTCAAATACACATAGAAAATATTAATACAGTAATAAAATACTGAAAATATTCAAGCACCAGAACATTAAGTCTATTTATTGGCATAGGTACTAGGAATATATTTTTGAAAGTGTTCAATAAAGTGCAAGTCAGTCTTCAGATTCAGTGATAACCATTTTTAAAAATAGGTCCAATTTTGAGACTGGAATGAAACATTATTCAGTTTTAACATGTCAACACAGACTTTGGAAAATTTCAATTGGCTTCTGAGGTCTCAAATGTGATGAGAATGTGAACTGGCTTCTCTTTTTAATATACAAGATGGACAGAAGAAAACCCATCCAAAATAACTGATAATCCTGCAACAACTAATAATTTTAGTCTAAATCAGAATAGGCCTATGAGCACAACAAGAACCATTTAAAGATGCATCATGCCTACATAAAGCCTCAGTTGCACTGCACTGAGACCATTCTGCATTACAGAAGTCTAGAATGTTTACGTACAATATTATGTAGCCTCCATTATGGCTGTAAATAGATATGACGACAGCAGATCTGTTCATTTAAATTCAAACCTTCCCAAATTGTATAAAGTGAAGGTAAAAAGGCCCACTGCAAAAGCAAACAGGGCATGCAGGTGACTAGTGCAGAGCCTGCCTTCTGCAACTTCTCTTCCTCTTATTCAGACCTGTAACTCCTTTTTCCACCAGCTTGACACAGACCCATCTTGGCTGAGAAAATGTCCCTGGGATGATCATCAGGAATTAACCAACAGGAAGGGGGGGGGGGTTTCCAGCTCCTCTCACCCATATATTCGTTTTGTTCTTAGACTATCCTCAGCCATTTAAAATGTAGTTTAAACAGCAGCAATCTCATGCAATTTGACTCTAAGCAGTGAATATTGTAAAATTTTTCACATTACGGCCACAATTCAATACAATTAAGTACGCTTAACAGTAATAATATCAATATGCTTTACTGTGCTGAACTGCAGCTTAACTTTACATCAATGACTAGTAATCAGTTTTTACAGACCTGAGACAACAGCCCAGAAGAGTGAATAGTCCTACCCAGTTGAGGCACTTTGTGGAGAAATAGAAAAAATGGGAATGGAAACGTTTTCCCCAAGGTTCTTCTACAAGTATTTTGTCCTGCTATAGTAAAGGCCAGGATCTGCCAAGTCCACTGCAGGTGCTGAACTCTGCTTATGCAGGGACTTTTGCCTGCACAGCAAACAGGAACAACTGGCAAGTGCCATTAAAGATGTCTGAATGTCCACAGAACACCCCTCCTTCCCCCACAGAGAGGCATGTAGAAGCACATGAGAAGTTTCTGCATATGCTAGAATCTAGATTACAACCAATGGGATTAAGGAGAAGTAATTGGAAGCAGAACTGCAGATATAGCAGAAAAAGGGCAAACCATGACTCCAGTTATTCTTCAGGGAAACAAGCACTCTGAACTCATCTCAGAACTGCACTTACACACATGACTTATTTACTACATCGCCTGAACTCAACCAAATTAAAAGGGTTTAATGTTGTCAAAGATCACAGCAGGAGTTTTACAGTTTTTAAATTTTCATATGACATGACTGTAGTTGGGAGTAACGTTTATTTAAATTTCTGCATTTCTCAGACACATTTCTGTATCTTTTAGACCACCACTGAAATGCTTTAATGTGTACTACTATTTTCACAGTGACTTTAATGTCCCTGCAGCTCTTTCTTTCATATCACATTATTTATACCAAAGGTCCAAAAATGCCTTCTTGTGCTGGCAGAAGGATCCTTGTGCCAGAGTAAAGCTCTACCTTTAGCATTATCAGTATGTAGGATCCATCCCAATATCTGAAGCTTGAGTAAACAAGTTTATGGCACTCTTGCTTGCTGCCCAAGAGTTACAAGAGACTGCTGTCCATCACATTAGTGGCCCTGCAGCAAGAAAACAGTTGAGTATTGAGGCCCTAAAGCCTTTATTTCTGACAAGGAAAGTAGAGTTGCGGTCCTACCCACTGATTTATGGTGTAATTTCTAATCTAACAAACACAAGCTTTTAATTGGGTATCTTTGGAACTGTGGCAAGCATTTTTTGGGAAATATGGCTATAAGATTAACATCGGATGAAAATAGTTTGGCATAAGATAGCTGTAATAATTCTGAAAAGTATGAACAAGACCCCCCCCCCATTCTTCCATTTTGAACAGCATCACTGCATATTATGTACACTCATACGCTTTATATACAAATATAGGAAATTTTCATTTATGTTATTACCAACTGTGTACTTACATGTGAATAGAAATGTTACATTTTATGTACATAATTAAGTCTTGATACATGTTATATGATTTGCATGAGAGAAGAAAAAACTGTTACGTTATAAAATGTCTTTAGGTCTAAACTCTTAAGGTGTCCAGTGAAACTGACTACTTTAATATCTTATTTTTGTCCTTCCTCTTGAACCATCAAGGTCTATCTGCTGTTGAATAGCATGGCTCAGTCTCGTGATTTTCAGCTTCCAGGGAAGCCCATACAGATTGCCTTTTGGGCAGTTCCACAGTTCCTCCAACCACTATCAGTTCCTCTCACACTGAATTACTTAGGCAGCATTTATTGTACAGGGCATTGCTATTTATCTTCCTTGAGAGAATAACACGTAGAAACAAGCATTGGCAACTAGTAGCAATACTAACACCGTAGTCAATTGCTGGAGCCAGACACATCGATCAATCTGTTCTTGAAGCCTTTTATTACTGTGCAATACTTGTGTTAGCTGGGGAAAAAGGGGGAAGGCACATGGATTAAGATATTATTATGAATCTGATCCCCCCCCCCCGTTTGCAGTTAGGTGCTGCCATTCTACCATCCCACTTAGACCCAGCTATCCCCCCCCCAAAAAAAAAATACCGCAATGTTGATGGAATTTGCCAGTCACAGTTTCAACACAATACATTCTGTGGCCCCGGTCACACGGAGCATTAGCCATGCTAGAGAGATGGAAGATAGGCGGATTTTCCGGGCTCAATCTCACCGCCACATCTGGGAAGCGTAGAGCTCCCGTGGCTCAACTGAGGCTTCCCGCCAAAGATGCGTGGCAAAAAACTAGTACCTTGGAGGTACTAGTTTCCAGAAACTGCGGGGCATGGGCGGGCATCTGATCGCGTTTCCGGTGGCATCTGGCACCTGCCCATGCCCCATTGTGAAAAGGTTTTTTTCCCCCGAAGTCTCCAGGGATGCACACAAGCACCCAACGAGGCATGCACATACTTCAGGTTTAAAAAAACAAAACACAACCCTGTTTGCCATGCCGCGCCTTTGGCGCATCATGTGATCAGCACCTCCCCCTAAACACGGGACTTCGGCGGGACCGCAAACAGCCACGCCTCCCCCCCCATGATATCCGGCCCGTGTGACACCAAATTAACAGGACAAGTCCACAGTAATTCTTAGGCCCTTGCAGTAAGACAGAAATAAAGTATACCGAAACCTTAGTAGAGGCTGCAACACAGAGCCTATATTCTAAGGGGGAACATTACACCTTTTCATATATGGTAAAGAGCAACAAAGGTAGCATATATAGTTGAATATATGTATTTGGTTTAGTTATTTAGACCCACTTTCAGGAGAATTTTCCTTCCCCAGCTTCAATGATAGAAATTAAATGTTTCTGTGATATGTTCTCCTATGGCAGCCTGTTGTATCTAGCACAACAGCAAGGTGATCTGCATAGACTGTAGGAATACTGGGCCAGGAACCATCAACATTGACTAGCTGGGTAAGAGTCCCTTGAATTTAGGACTGACTGCTGAAGGAAGTAAGAAGGGGGATCCTGAAAAACCACAATGGATTGCAAATCCCTTTGGATCCCAGATGTGAGCTATAAATCAAGATGTACAAAAGTTACCTGGAAGTATAGATCTTCACTGGTTTTTGCAGGGACATTACAGGCATTCTCATTTATTGTTAAAGTCGAAGGCTTGCTGCTTTCTATAACATGACATCTCAATCTGAAACACAAAAATCATACAGCAGTGACACTTAGTACACTGACAGAAGCCTGCACTAGTATTCTTCATTCTGAGCCTCTTCCACTGCATGGCTCTGTTCTCTGTCAACATCTGTTTCACATATTCAATGATGCAATCTTTATCTCTGCTCCCCCCCCCTCTTCTGCAGACTGAGCAGACAGAACAGTACCACCTACTGAAGTAGTTCTTGAACCACAGGACACCTGCACAGGTTGTATAACAAGCCACTGAGGAATCAACCAGCACAACAGCAAGGTGCTCTGCATAGGATGAGGGCAATACCAGGCCAGGAACCATTAACACAGGCTAGCTGGGTAAGGGCTAGCTAGGGAAGGAAACAGAATCAAACCAGAAGTAGTTAGGAGGAAGAGCCTGGGGTGTATGAAAAGCAGCCATATGGGGAAAACGTTCTACAGGATATGCAGGCAAATGCAGAATATGCAGCACAAGCGTCATCCTAAAGAAACAAGGTGGTGAGGAACATCTATTGCAGGCCAGTAACCAGGATTTTTTGTTTTTGTTTGGAGGCATTTAAATTTTTAAGGGGGCAGTTAATTAGTTAATTAATTACATCTGAATGCCTGTCTTTAAAGGGGGAGGCTCCGGGCCTGTTTCTAGCCCTTCCTTTCATGGGATAGGGCAGTGAGCATGTCAGTTCCTAGGGAAAAAAACAGCTCAGAGGGCATTTAAATGCCTTCAGAAGACAGTTAAATTCCTTTTGAGTTCCCTTCCACAGGGCAAGAAAGCTTAGAACGACACTCAAGAGTGGCACCTTCCAACGTACCTTCAGCAATCCCCCTTTTTGCTAGCCCAGTCCTGCTGTATACCATGGTGGTATTAATTAATTAATTTGCATACTTCCTAAAGGCTCATGGAAATGCTTTCAAAAGACTCCTTTCTGTGCCATTCCTTTTCTGTTTAATAGTCATCCATAGCCTCACAGTAGAGAGGATCAGTTATGTGCATACTGGAAACTGTCTAAACAGCGATTTCCCAAGTGCTTGCTTACTCTAACAACCACATAATATGTATAATAATTACCAGTTACATTTCAGATTTTTAATCTGTGCCATTCTGAAGTGCTGAAGTACACACCTACTAAATATTAATCTGGCTGAAACAAATTAACATTTGATCATCTTCTGCTAAAATACATATGGCACATGTGTGACCACATTTTAAACTATGCTGTCATCTGAAGGCATCCTCTAGGTCAACAGGAAATTCTTACCTGTGCTCCATCACTTTGTTTCTTTGAACTTCTTTCCAAAACTGAGCCAATTCTTGAGTTCCTGTTCCAGAGCACTGATCCATTTCTGCTGCCATAATCAAAAAGCGGTCTTGCAGGGAAGCTGTACAGCCTGCCCAAAAGTTATTAGCAATATGTCAATTTTACCTCATTTGGATTTAATCAGTACTGAAATTTAATACACTGTGTGGAAATTATGGAAAATTAACAAAGGATATAAACTGCCAGCTTGCTAGAGCAGGTGCAAGACCTGCTAATTTGCAAGGATGAAGGAGGATGGGAGAAGAGTTTAGAGATGGAGTACATTTAGTATACTGAGAAGACCTTTAGATAATTTGTCCGGTTAACAGATCACAAGGAGAGGCCATGACTTCCACTGATGACTCTAAAAAGCAGAGACTGAATTTCCTGCTACTTAGGATCTTGCACTAGGTTGCAGGAATGAAGAATAATGTATGATTATTCACAAAGGAGCAATGCCTTCTGTCCCAAAGTATTAGCACAGGAGGCTAGCTCCCGACACACTGGAAGATACTATTGTACCATAAAGCATGTAAAGAGGTTCCACAACACAAAAAGTGCATATTTTCATGCACTCTTGCAAGATCAAAAAAACTGAGATTATGCCTCCTTGAGGTACATTAGTAAGCAGGCTATTTAAAATCTTTCTAAGTTATGTGGTCAAGCAAGAACCTGGCCATAGCTGCACATCCAAACAGCACATAACTTTAAAAAATGCAGAATTTACATCAGCATCATTGATGCTTGGAAGCCAGAAGCAAGCCACTTGGGCATTTTAAAAAATGGAAATTAAAAGTTCAGCAAGTAGACAGGCCAGTAATGGAGTAAGCAGCATACATCAGATTGTGAAACTGGACTCTAAATGTGAAACTGGACTCTAAATGGAATGTGATTCACAGCAAGCCTACATTCCTTTCCCTATTCCACTCACTGCAGAAAGCAGTAAAAGACTGTACTGAGAGACCTCAACTGGAGAGGCCCTCAGAGGCAGTGATGTAAAGATGGCCTCCATCGGACTTTCCTCCTAGTACATGTACATAGGACTGAGGCCATAGTACATATCATAGAACTGTTTATTTCACCAAAGAAATCTTGTTTACAAACTTGTTTTCTCACTTACCACCATGAAGAGACACTACTATATCTAGTGATGTGCCTGGTTCACAGCTGCTGTTACTTGGTTTTACTCGGTACTTGTCAGGAGCAGTTGTTCTCACCTAAATATAGGACAACCATAATTAAGCTCTCAGGTTGCCTATTCAAATTTCTTAATACATGCTTGGTAGTCTGACTTCCAACATTATACAAGAAACATGTTAAAATAAGGCTTGCTTCCCACTACACCACTTTTGGAATGTTTGACATGGCTCCTGATATTCTAAGGAAACTCAGAAATGAAGGACCTTTTTGTCCCAAGCGAATTTACAACTAGTGGATCAATCAGCTAAATCCAAGTACTCTGGACTAATTTCTTTGTAGGCAGGACTGTTTAAATATTAAGACATGAGAATATCAGAATGCTGCATAAGACCTTGGCCTGTTGTCCAGTGTCTTGTGAGCCCAGATACACATTGTGGACTGACATGCCTCCCCCCGCTACCATTTTAGATGAGAATTTAGCAGTTTAAAAATGCCATGAAGGTGGGCCTACGATGCAGAAGCACTATGCGATCTCCCCCCCCCCCCAGTTCCCTCAAGTGCTGAAACAGCGCTCCATTACCATTTGGTGGATCAGGTCCTCATGACAATTTTTAAACTGCTAAATCCTCATCTAAAATTGTGTCAAGCATGGGTTGTCCCATGGCACCCAAAACATGTAGTTTGGCTCCGTATCTAAGCAAAGAACTAGATGAATCTGAAAACTGACAACCAGTGAAGAAATGGGATAGCTGTGTCTCCCATTTGTCCTCTGAAGTTTGGATTGCCTTTCAGACTGATAGAGGATTTTGTAGAAGAGTTACATGTGAATAGCTAATCACCACATCTCATAGTAATGAATTCTAAGTGAAGTTACATTGTATGTGACTTGTAGGGTGCGTTCAGACGCAGCCTTTACAACGGATTCTGTGCCGGTTGCAATCGATGTACCTACCGGCGTTCAGACGGGGAACATCTGTCTTCCCACTCTATCCGTTATAAAGAGCTGTACACCGTTGCACTCTGCCACTAGGTCCCTAGTGGTGGTAAACTCAGTGCAACGGTGCCTTCCGATGCAAACCGGCGTCTGATCGCTCTCCACCGGTGCCTAGCCACTTCCGTCGGAAGCCTGAGGCTTCCGGCTTTCCCCCGCCATTTAAAAAAAGACTCCTAGCGGTATGCGCTTGGGCGAAGCTTCGCCCTAAGCGTTTGTGTTTTTTTTTTAAAAAAGCCCTTACTGCAGCATTTCGGAGGCGTCCGGGACCTCCGGGAGGCTACTGTGCTCTTTAAACTTTAAAGGTAAGTCCTTACCTTTAAAGTTTAAATCTACTGGGGGGGGGGGGTGAGCATGCGCAAAGATCGCCATTCTGTGGATGGCTGCCTTTGCACATGCGATCTTCTCCACTCCACTCCACTCTCCCCCCGAAGCTGTTCAATCCTCCCGTAAACCTTCTTGTTTCTCTGAACATCAGCAAAACTGGCCAGTCTCTAAAGGAGCCATCTGTCCGTGTCCTACAGTAATTACGGTACCAATCTCCTCTTAGCCGTCAGGACGCTGAGCCCGCTCCCAGCCGCTTGTTCAGCTGCGCGTCCTTGGTCTCCCTCTGAGCGAAGGTTTTAAAGTGAACACATTGCCCATGGAAACTCAACAGAAGAGAACAAAAAAAAAAAGGTCGGTCACCTCTGTTGAAACTCTTATTCATCTCCGTTGAAACCAGCTTCGGCTGCTGCAATCTATTACCTCCTCAGACGGTGGTGGGAAGGCGAGACTTGAAGAGTGTGATCACGTTTCAGCCGGAATAAACTGCACCGGTTCCAACCGGTGCAGTTTATGCCGGCAGAAACGCCCCGTCTGAACGCACCCGTAGTGTGATGAACACTTCTTTGGCTGTTGTGTCCAAAACTTCACTTCACATACAATGATCATAGTTTATATAAGCTTCCAGGATTTGACACACATTGTCTGTCTAGGGA